>NC_072732.1:61113283-61413283 GCF_026930045.1 Uloborus diversus | reverse complement strand
GATTAAGATTCCATCCTAAATATCGAATCGAAATCCAAATAGTGACGTCAGAAACATAAAAGATTGAAGAACGCTTTTTTTCGACCGATGCGTGGAAAGACGTGATGTGTTCAGCATTAAAAAAATTGTAAAAAAAAAAAACTAACGCGTATTTTTAAGAACTTTTATCTTCTGAAGAGGGCGAAATGTTTTTACTATTACCAACTTAAATTTTAGAAATGAGGCTTTGATACTTCTCGCAGGATGACATTAGAAAAAAATAAAACCCAGGAAAGAATGCAAATTAAAGGTTTTTTCAAAAATTCATAAAAAATACAAAAACTGCTCTATGTTCAAAATTTTTTCCTTCATCATATTTGAAATTAAATTTCCTACACTATAGTACAAAAAATATTTGTGTGGTGCGATTGGTTCGGGGTCTGTGAGGTAAAACGTACTAAAAAGTGCAAAAAAAACGCATAAAACATTAAATAACTTTTTTTTCTAATTAAAATTTCAAAAATCGAAGCCCGAGGTGCACATCTTCGGCAAAAACTGCAACTGTATACCAAATTTCATCTTTCTAGCCCTTACCGTTTTCCCGGGAAGCGCGCCACACACACACACAAACATCTTATTTTATTATATGTATAGATAGATGTAATTTTACAGTTTTTGTTTGTAACAGATTAAAAATATTTTGCTTTAAACCAAAAAAACCGTTGTTTTCTCCAACAGTCTTTAGAAAAAATTCATTTAGTTGAAAGCCTTGAACAAAAAGACTAGCTTTGAAGCTTTTTCCAATCCTAATTCGTTTCTTATTCAATATGTGTGGGGAAATCAATGTAAACCTGTAAAATGGATTTTTTTTTTGGCCTTAAAAAAACATTTTTTAAAAAAACCGCATGGTTTTTTAAAAAAACCAATTGGTTTAAACCATGGTTTAAACCAACGTGGTTCAAACCAAACAACCCTGAATGAGCACCATCATATTCTAAAAACTGATGTTTCGGAAATAAATCGCTCAACTGGAAGAAGAGAGCCACGATACGAAGAAATGAAATTTTACAGGAGAAGCGTTTGCAGTTTGACTCTTCGAGCAATTTGCAGAACGAAAACTAATTTGCTGTGCTCTGCAGTGGTTAATATTAGAACCAAAATACTCATTATTTTCCAAAGAAAATAACGTCGTTTTAAGCCCTTTAAGAGAATAAAAAAGAAAATTAAAAATTCCGCATTGGTGGCACTCTTCTTCTAAACGAGCGAAATGGGATCTAGAGTATTTTTACGCATTGGGGTTTACCCTATATAGCTAAAATATCCGTTTTAGCCCAATAGCTAAAACGGATCTGATCCGCACCGTAAAAGTGCTGCAATGACGTTACATCATCATGTATATTTTCCATGGGCGTCGTGACCAGGGAGGGGGAGGGGGGTCCGAGGGGTCTGGACCCCCTCAATAATTGAGAGTCGGACCCCCATAAAAATTTTAATTTGGAAAGATAAAATCCATTATTTTGGGGGAACTTATCACTGTTTTAGTTCCAAAAAAGGACGATAATGCATAGTTACATAACACATAATATATTCTGCGAAATACAGTTATGAAATGTTTAATTATTACATAATTGAGTCAAAATGAACTTCGTTTGTACAAAAGGAAAGTCTGGAATGACAGCTTAGAAGCAGAGAATGGGGTCGTTTCCAAAATTTTGAAAGTATTTTTTTTCTGAAAGAGCATGCTTAAAAACATAGAATCTGACCATTTTTTAAATAATTTCTTTAAGTTTAATATTTTTAAAAAATTACTTAAATCGGTGCTCTTTTATCGTTTAACGCTTCAGCCGATGACATCACAAATGATGAAATGCCATTCAGTGTTGCCATTCAAGCTCGAAAATATTTAATTTGCATCTTTACTCATGTGAATTGGCAACGATATGGTTGATAGCACGCGTCGCAATTGTAATTCGCTTCTTGATTATCATAACGTGGAAATGCGATAGAAATATGCGCTATAGTGCATTATTTGTGACGTCATAAAGACCACGCCTTGTTGGAAGAACCGGACATTTTAAAAAATTAATTAAAAAATAACTGTTGGGAAAATGAACGTATTTTCTGAGTCCATGTTATTTCTTTTGCTTATTCTATCAATTTCAGCGACAAAAAGTACTACTTTTGACTGAAGGAAACAACCCCATTGCTGCTGAAGCGTTGTTAATTGCTTAATATAATCAGGAGCCTAAACTACCTTGCAGCAAAGAAAAGAAAGCATCAAAGATCGTCTTAACTTACTTCTTCAGGGCTTCAACAGTGAAAATATTCCAAAGATCCCCGAACCTTCCCTCCCAACCGAAAAGCGTCTAAAACTTTTTTCGTCGTGTTCAGACCTCTACTTTTGAAAAAAGTTTGAGAAATTCCTTTTCCCTACACCATCGAAAGTCATCTAAATTCAACTTTTTCGGAGCTTCAACTTCAAAAAACTGTTTGTACCCAAACATGGCCTACAATCGTCTTTTTAAAACTTCGATTTCGAAAAAATTCCGGAGACGGCCCCCGAATCTCTCTTCTCTCAAACATCACCAAAAATCGTCTAAAACTGAGTTTGTAAAACAATAATTTCGAAAATTCCCCCGGACCCCTCATTTCTGAGTAAAAAATATGCTTTAGCATGTTAACTAAGCTTAAAATACACAAAAAATATGATTTACAGTCGTCTCCCGCTACAACGCGATTCAACTTACGCGAAATGGCTATAACGCGATTTTTTCGCGACTAACCAATTTTAGAGCTAACGTGAATTTTTCGTCTACAACACGATTTTTTTTTTGGAAGGAAAAATCAGCTTATTGGCTACTAAATATTGATTTCGTGATTGTTATTACAACCCTTTAAGTGTCATTGACAGTGAAAGTTCCCACACTAAACTAGTCAACGCATCACAATGTTAGTGTATTAAATAACCACTCAGAATCTTTCATTAAAAAAAAAAAAAAAAAAAAAACCTAAGATTCTCGATATGGTTGAACAACTACAAAACGTCAATAAGTAGGAGTGAATCTTTCATACATACACTCCTGTTTGTGAAAAATGCAACACCACGAAAGACTTACGCGAGTGAGCTGAAAATTGCAGGAAATGTAAAGTAGGGCATGATATGCAAATGATTAGAATTGCAGACCGGTAGCGCATGCGTATGCTGAGCAGCGCATTCTGAACGGCGGATCGAACCGAATATAAAAAGACGGCTGTAGCGAGGCACGTATGATTATCGGTGGTTATATGCTAGAGTAAACGTTAACTGAATCTTTACTATGCCTCTTCGACGAAAGAAAGCGAATTTCGGAGTTTGAAAGGGGCAGAATCGTCGGCCTTCGTGAAGCTGGATTGTCTTATCGTGCAGTAGCCGCTCGTCTGCAGCGTAACAGCAGTACAATCATGCGTGTTTGGAAGCAGTGGACGGACAAGGGTCGAACAGCTCGGAAATCCGAGAGTGGACCCCGAAATGTGACATCAGCTCGCGATGACAGACACATAGTGCGTATGGCGCTGACGAACCGCACAGCTTCTTCTAGACAATTGGCAGCACAGTGATCAACAGCTACAGGTGTTTCATTGTGTGCTTCATCAATTCGGAGACGTCTGCTGCAGAGGGGGCTGCGCGCAAGGATTCCTTTATACAGGATTCCTCTCACGCAAAACCATCGCCGCCTGCGGCTGCAATGGGCCAATGTGCATAGGAGCTGGCGTGCTGATCAGCAGCAGGTCGTCTTTTCTGACGAATCCCGCTTCAATTTGTGACACCATGATGGCCGAATTCGTGTCAGGCGCTATGTTGGTGAACGGCACATTCCGGAGTGAATTATCGAACGCCACAGTGGACGAACACCCGGAGTTATGGTCTAGGGTGCCATAGCATATCACAATTGCTACGAGTTGTGGGCAGTTTGAACAGTACCCAATACATAAACGAAGTTTTACAGCCCCAAGCTATTCCTTTTCTGCAAAGATTGCCAGGGGCTGTATTCCAGCGGGATAATGCCCGTAGAATGGCGCCAAGATTCGCAGCAGGTACAACTTCTTCCTTGGCCTGCATATTCCCCGGATATGTCACCGATTGAACATGTGTGGGATTTCGTTGGGCTGCGTCTCGCTCGTGATCTTAGTCCTGTTGCTTCGACAGACGAACTTTGGTTGCGCATACAAACAATATGGAATGCTCTTCCGCAGGCAGATATTCAAACTTTGTATCACTCCATGCCGTGGCGCGTGGTGGCCACACAAAATACTAATTTCTATTTCTTTTTATTGTTTGTTTGGTTTGAAAATGTAATAATTTATTTGTACCATTACCACTCAAATGTGCATTAAATTTCATTCAACTATGATGCTTCCTTCGTGGTGTTGCAATTTTCACAAAAAGAAGTGTACAATTAAAAGTCAAAACAAAAAGGTATCCGTAAAAGTTCAGAACTTAATTTCAATACTGAAGCTTGCAGAGCAGTCTAGCAAAGTATATATTATGAAAATGGAAACTGCTTTTGTATAGTGGGTTGAAGAGATCAAGAAGAGGGGCTGTTGCCACAAATTGAAACGTTACAAAAGAAAAGGCGGAGCAACCGTATTTAAAAATGTATTAGATAACGATCTGATCATGGGGCATAAATCATCATTATCTTCATTTTTAACTCCTAAATATTGTAACTGTATGTACTATACAGTTCTATTATTGTGCAGCATTTTACTTTTTATACATACTCTGCGTACCGTGTTGTCTTCCCTGTTGCCTTGTGTTAACACCTTCATTAGAAAAAAATCGCAGAAAGGAAATTTAACACAGTTACTTTTATCACACGTGCTGGCTAGGAAAAGTTTCTTTATTTTGTGTGAAATATGCTGATCAAGATGTTTCAGTTTTTAAGATTATGTATTAAATGACACTGCTAATCCATTTTTACTATGTATACAAATATATATATATATATATATATATATATATATATATATATATATATATATATATATATATATATATATATATATTAGGGTGGTTTTTGAAGTTGTAGATATTTTACACGACGCCCCCTCAATTTGTTCCATTATACAAATAAATGATCCATGCAAAATTTTAAGTCAATCCATGAATATTAACACGTGCCCCTAGGGCCCCCTTTTTTGAGTTTCGAAGAAAAAATTGCAGATTTCTCATTTTTATGTAAAAAATATTCCTAGGTTTCATATTTAAAGTAATTTTGAACCTAAATAGATGTTGCTATTTCCAGACCAGCCATTCTCTCACTTTTATTCTGTAAAATTTTACATATTACATAGGGTACATGTACACCAATGGCCTGGGGACAGGCATAACGCTATTTGCGCTCGTTTCAAACCAAGCGGCAGGGGAACATTTCTTTTCACCAAGATGGACACAAGGGATTCTAAAGGCCATTAATTAATGGCCTAGGCCATTAATGAATGATTTTTGACAGCAACAAATTGCCTCCTCTATGCTTTGGGGGTGTTGATTTAGAAAATTTTCTGCTTATGTTATAAGGTGTGGCAAAAAGGGTCACTAGGTTTCCATGCTATAAATATAAGTAATGACAATTATATTTTAGTTCGCTGTTCTTTAGTTATATACTTAAATGTTTATGCATTCTTATAATTTAAATTTTGAAAAATCCTCGATTACCCTACCATAAAAATAAACTCTATTTTCCATATCTAAAATATAAATTAAAAAAAATTCCAGATCGGAATAATGTAAAAATCTATAGTTTAAACTGTCTTCTATTTCAGTACATAGTCCTTTATCATCATCAAATTCCTCTTGCAATTCACAAGATTTAGAAACCGAAATGGCTATCTATCCTAACCAGTTGAACCTTTTTTCTATATCTGATCTACCACAACCTAAAAAAGCTTGACAACTATTGATATCTGCTCGCATTTCATCAATGTTAGACAAATGCCATATTAGGGGCAAAGATGCTGCTCATTTATTAACAGCCTATGTAGATGCATTAAATTTAAATCCAAATAACCTTATGATCAATCGTACATCCCTTAAGAGAGCAAGAGAAAATCTTCGAGAGGTAAAATCAGATTTCATGAATTTAAATTTAGATTTTTTAGTTATTCCCTGGGATACAAAGCTACATCCAGATGTAACTGGAAAAAAACGCCGATAGGCTTACCATGATAGTTTCAGGTCACAATGTTGAACAGTTACTCAGAATTTCTGAGATATTTCTTCAGTTGTATATGATATCTTAGATGATTGCTCTTTATTGCTAACTGTTCAAGCTGTAGTGTTTTATACAGCGGCTTACAATACCGGCCGTATAAATTGCGCTTGTAATTTTTTAGAGCAAAAGCTGAACGGTGATATATTGCCTTTGTATTGCTATCATCAGACACTTGAAATCGTACTGCAGAGTGTCTTTAAATAAGTTCTTGCCTTTCTTAGTTCTAGACTCGATATTCCATTATTTACGCGCTTCAAAATTCAAAAAGTACACATACCACTTAAATTCTAAAAGAAGAATTTGATGACATATTATTGTTCGTAGAAAGCGGAATTAAGAAATATTACAGAGAATTCTCATAACGTGTAATAATATTTCTTGGTGAAGTCCTCCCTCCTACAGGGATATGTTTTCGGCAACCTGGAGCTTATTTGTGAGTCAGATGGGTGGCAAAAGGAATTTATTGCTTGAATATTTATATATTTAGGAAACAATTTAAATTGACCTTACATGAAGAAAATGCCCGTAAATACTGTTTTACAGTTAAATGTTTTATGAAGATATAGTTTTTCGCAGCAACCCATTCTGGCCTTTTAAATTAATATAAAGTCTAGTGTCTAAAAAACCTGCAGCGTACAAAATGAAGACAAACATGCAGCAGAAGCAGTGATTGAAAAATTTATAAATCACTTATGGTACTTAGGGGATGAACTAGTAGCTTCGTCCGTATTGGATGAAGGAATTAATTTTGAAGATAGGAAAAGACTACTTCAAAAAATGCTTGCTGAATAAGAAGACGTGTCTGATGACGGTATAAAAAATTTGAGATAACAGTAGATGATTTGGAATACTTTCTTAGTAAAGATCTTCCTCTTTATAGAATCAATTACAAGTCAATAAAACTATATAATGTTTGATAAGTTACAAACACCAAAACATGTTTTCCTATTTGATCCTGATTCATGGCAAAATGAACGAAGCTATTTAAAGGGAAGAGATATCGTTAAAATGCTGAAAGTTGTGAATGATACAACTGAAAGAGGAGCACAATCAATCGAAGAATTTCACAATCAATTTACCAAATATGAGTCACAAAAGCAATTTGGTATTTTACAGACGTCCAAGACTATCGGGAAAAAAATGCACACGATTGAGATCCATTGAGAAAAGCGTACGATTAAGGTAAAGTTTCTGAAGCACTATTTCATTCTTATTCAATGTAAAATCTTTAGACGATATGAAGTAATTAAAAAGATTAATTTTAGTGCTACCTCGCTGTAAAAATATTTTGCAAACATAGGAGAAACGATGTACGGGGTCTGAAGTAAAAACTCGAAGATCTGTGGGAAAATTATCAAAAGTGTTCAAGTTCAACGTCCTAGGAGCACGTGTTATAATTGACCGATTAAGTTCAAATTTTGCACCGATTACTTTTTATTATAGTGTCACAAAACTAGGGGGCGTCACTTGTTAAATTCCGAAAAAAAAAATTTCCCATATAAATAAGGACCACCCTAATATATATATATATTTAAGCAACTTGAAATTAGCAGTGTTAAAGTCGCCCCCCCCCCCTTCCCCAATAAATTTTATCTGACGACGCTAATAATATTTTCAGAAATAGTTATAAATATTGTGAAAACAGAAATAAAGAGTTCATAATAAAATTATTGCAACGATATAATATTTTTAAAAGTATTTTTGTTGTCATCTATTTCAGGAGAAATAAGAGTATCCCCTGGTATCCCTATCCTGTCTTACGCTGAATATTTGTCAATGACATTTTCCTTCTGGAATATTTTCCATACACTCTTTTGGAAATGTCAACATCTCATACACTTGTCCGGAAAACTTTTGTAAGCGTTGAAAAAGACAGTTTCACGCAGCTAAGGAAAACGTAGAACGCAGTAAAATAAAATGTGCATTTGACGAGATATACAATGAATAGTTTGCTTCGGAAATATGCTCTGGCCCCATACGCATCATAAAAAATACAGAAGAAAAGTGTGCATAAAGCTTTAGGTGGTAATGAAATTTTCACAACCACAAATTTCCCACAAAATATTCCACAAAAGCTATCGAATGAGAAAAGAAGCAGGTGGTTTAGACAAGGTAAAGAATCGATGACAGTCAGGGGAAAAAAGTATTTGTTCTCTGATGTTTCGAAATAGTCTATCAGCTTACTCAGGATTTATTGCAAGAGTTTTAAAAATACATTGTGTATTTTCTTCGACGGATGTCGCTCTACGGGTGAGAGGAGTTTTAATTTGTTCGTTGTCATATAAAACCGAACGTATAACATATAAATTATAACAGTTTCGTAATCCTTGTACAGTTCGAAATTGTACATCAATTATCTGTATTATTAAGAATAATTTCAAAATTTCAAAACAATAAATATTTTGAGTGAAAGTGCACTTGGAGTACTAGATAAACTTATTGAGTATATTTGTTTAAATATTGGGATAAACTGCGTTTCTTCCTCATCATTGTCTAAAGCTAAAAAATATTAAAGGAGGAAGAAATCAAAGTGCCTTTTACAGATACTTAAACCTAAGAAATAACACCGGTTGTGATATTTTCCAGACATTCGATTTCACAACGATACTTTTAGAACAACAAAATGTCATGGTAAAATTTAAAATATGTGAATGATCTTACTGTAGCACTTTTAAAAAGTAAATGTACTCAAAAAATATCCTAGAAAAAGGTCACGGATATTTTCTCTTTTCATCCAAAAGTTCTTTTGCATTGCAAAAAAGAGTTTATTTAACCCTGAAACACGTGCGAAGTATATCAATTTTAATTGCTATTTTGGGCTTTTAACGTTGATTTTAATATTTTTATGGTTTTATATCAACGTTAATTTTTACTTTCTTCTATATCTAATATATAGAAGAAAGTATTGGATTCGTGCAAATTTTCGAATTTCGAATTTTGACGGATTCGAACGTTTTGAGGTGTGCTGAGTCCATTTCGACCATTTTTGGAAAATGTCTGTCTGTCTGTGTGTGTGTGTGTGTATGTGTGTGTGTATGTATGTGTGTCACGTCTGTGTGTGACCAGTTTTTTGTGGCCGCTCTACAACAAAAACTACCGCATGAAATCGAACGAAATTTAGTATACATATGTGCCCCTATGTGAACTTGTGCCCATTAGTTTTTGGCGCGAATTCCTCCAAGGGGGGTGGAGCAATGGGACGTTTTTCGAGTTACGCGTGCTTGCTATTCCTCAGGAAGTTACTGGCGGAATCAAACAAAATTTGGTCCATATGTTGGTATTAACAGGAACAGGTGCTGATTCAATTTTGGTGTCAATAACTCAAACGGGGGTTGAGCTATAGAACGTTTTTTGTCGTCAATTGTGACTGCTGTATCTCAAGAAATAATGAACGGAATGAAAGAAAAATTTATCGGCAAGTAGCCCTTAGTGGGTATAAGAACTGATTTTATTTTTGTGTCAACAGCTAAAAAGGGGGTAGCGCAATCACCCGTTCTTTTTTTCCATTTTGAGTGCCCTATCTCAAGAAGTAATGCTACGTTCTGGTTGAAATTTGGAATATATGTGAATCCATATGTAAACATGCTTTGGTTCTATTTTGACGCCGATCGCTCCAAGAGGTGTTGATTTTTTTTTTTTTTTTTTGCGAATAAAAATATTTTTATTAATGCAACAATAAGAAAGATAAATCGTAATAGATTGTCGTCTGCGTATTTCTCGTGATTTTAATTGTATGGAAATGATAGGAAATATTATCTCAATGATTTAAAATTTTTAACTGTTGCCATCTTATGTTTGTTCACAAATAAAATATTTGTAATTCATTCAAGCAAGGCTTTTAAAATAACTTTCAATTTTCGCTCTTTGCTTTGCTTTTGCAATAATTCAGACATTGGGATTCGGAACTCCAGCGCTCGAATACGCTACCTTGCGGTGATTTATAAAACTGCGAATGCAACTAAAACTTTGCCACGTTGCGTTCCATGTGTGTCTGTTGACGTAAACACAGGCAGTTTGTTTTGAGTATTTATTAACGCAATCGATGTGTCTTAGTTTGCTTTCAGCTACAGAAATTAATTCGTCCCTTAGTAGTATTCTCGAGCTCCTCAAAATAATGTTAGTTTTCATTATTTCCTTAATAATAGGTGAAAGCGAAAATTCTGGATTAACAAACTTGGATAACGTTCTACAAGGTAAAAAATTTTATTGTTTTGTATGAATTTGTAAGAATATGGGAGTTTTTTTAATCTTAAATTAATTAAACTTACCATATTTTACAGCAGCATTTAGTTGGAATGGACAGTATGCAAAATATTTTCTTGAATATATTATCGTAGAACAAAATGAATAACCGAGAAAGAATTTACTTTATTCCTTTTATTCTCAGCTGAAAGGTATCGCCAAATTTGTTTAGGGTTATAATTTTGGCATTGTGCGAGCAAAGTAGCCTTGGCGAGATTTCGCGTTTTTAGTTAAACCATTTTCAATTTTTATCATGAGTGGAATAAAATGGTAGTAAGATTACAGAATTCGATAAGTAAAAAGAAATAATTGTCAATCAACTGAAAAGAAAACTACCACCATATATCCGTGAGAATTTTGTTGATGATTTGCATAACATGGCACAATTAAATCGTAACTCAGAAATTAGAAAAATTGAAACAGAAAATTTTTAAATTAACCGATTCGGGAATTCAAGAGAAATAACTCAGCTACAAATGGAAAACAAGCGCTAGCCAAAGCAAAGCAAAGAAGTATCATCTTCTTTTGGTAATAATTTGTAATGTCATATTAAATTTTCTAGCATTAATTGTTATTCTTGTCAGGCCACAATTATTATTTAGTTTTATCAAGAATTGATAAATATCGAATTCAACATCGTGAAAATGGCTGCTTAGAACTACGAACTACGTACTTTGCATTAATGTTTGATTTTTAGTAATGCTTTTTGAATTCTCATTTCTTTCTACGTGGGTCAGAATATCAACAAGACTTTGAAAATTAATTTAAAAAGAATAAAGCGAAACAATCATACGTACGAACAAAAATCACAACACTTTTAGCATTTTCTTCGTTACCATGTGCGTTTGTTTTAGTTTTCAATTCCGTTATTAGACAGTGACTTCAGTGCCCCCTATAGTTCGTTGGAGTTGCGAATAGTCGTCAAGTTTTTGCATGTGTCATTTTGTTTTTGTTGGGAATATTGCTTCCTCGTCAAGCATGGGGAGGGATCAGAAAAAAAAAAAAGAAAAATACAGAAGAA
Organism: Uloborus diversus; assembly: GCF_026930045.1. Lineage (NCBI taxonomy): Eukaryota > Metazoa > Arthropoda > Arachnida > Araneae > Uloboridae > Uloborus > Uloborus diversus. Next base: position 61,401,790 of record NC_072732.1, on the reverse strand, counting down.
AGTTTCGTGATGGCCACAACATACTAGTTATTTTATATAGTTCAACGGAAAGGTAAACTTTTAACTTCTTCACAAGATAGCGTTTACACATATTTTAGTTTGGATCTAGTTAGTGATAATGAAAGTTACATAAAAATCATTTTGTTTAGTCTTCTTGCTTCCAACTAGCAACTCCAATAAAAAAATCAACAATTCTACTTGTACATTTATTTAGTTTTGGAAAGACAAGAAGTAGTTTAGAACTAAACGAGCCTACTTTCTTGTATAACCATATCTACTTTCTAGTACCTGATCAATATTCTCAAAAATAGCTAAAATCGCAAATTGTTTCAAACATAATTTTTAAATATTTTAAGCTGATTTCTAGGAATAAAATATGCCTCACTCATCTAAAAAATTAGATGCGTAAAAAAAAATAACTAAATAAATAAACGATAAATAAACGACAAATAAAAGAGGCAGGACCTTTTAAACAAAGTAGCTAATACACTTTTTCCATTAAAAAAAAATCTGTAACCGCTTTCAAATTGAAAAAATAATAATTAAAATTAATAATCTCATTAAAATAAATACATCATATCATAAAAAAAAAATCGTTTATTTTTCCCCTGTAGCCAAATTTTTTTTAAATGAATTAATGCACTTACCAAAATAAATGAAAACAATAAAATATCAGCTTAAAGAAATAATTTTCATTGTTTAAAAAAAAGACAAAAAAAAAAAAAATCGTCCGCGCATATCTTTATGTAGAAACATAAATGACTTCGAACTTATCCGCCGAAAACTGGGAACCTAAATTTAGAGGGAAAATAAAAACAAGGCATATCAACAATAATTATTTCACAGTTAAAACCATGGCTGCGGAGTCGGAGTCAATCTCATTTTGAAATAAAGGAGTCGGAGTCGAATATCCAAGAATCAGAGTCAATCATTTTTCCTCCGTGTATAAATTTTTGCCAAAGTTACGAAGTCAGAGTCGAAGTCAGGGAGTCGGAGTCCGACTAATTGTCGGGCACGGGAGTTGGTCGTCAAGAGCTGTTTCCAACAAAATTTGTTTGACGTAAATCCGGCTTCAAGTACGGGGAATGTACATTGACTTTCAGTTTCCCCGTAGGCGCTAATGTTAAGGAAATTGTTCAAATCAAAATAATATTTTATATACAAGTTTTTCATCAAAAGCCTTTTCCTACAAAGTTTGTTTGAAGCAAATTCGCCTCACAGTTCGGAATTGCCTTGAATTTAACCGTAGGCGCTAATGTTAAGTTTTTTTGAACTGTTCAAAATTGAACAAAGAATAGTTCAAATCAAAAAGGGAATATGGGAATGAGGTGTCCTCAACGAGATCTTTCGAATAAAAAAAAGTTTGTTCGAATCGGACTATTCATTCAAAAGTTATTAGGGGGCGGGGGGACAGACCGACAGACATTTTCCCCCATCTCAATACCCTACTTTCCAATTTTTAACTTTTCGATATTTATTTAATTATTATTATTTTTTTTGATATTTTTTTGTTTTTTGTAATATTTTCAAGATGCATTAAGCCTCCTTTCATGTTTTTTTCTTCTTTCTCTGAGTTTTACTGGGAAAGTAGGCAAAAAAATGAAAGAAATACATATAAAACGATACATTCCTGTAATCAATCTAGAAATATCTTGAAAAATTAACTATCAAAATAAAAAATATGATACTAATAATAATAAAATATTTCTTTGGAAGGGGGGGGGGGGTCAAAGAAGTTCGCCGAGTTACCAAACGAAAAACAATTGAAAAAACAGTCGAAATTCCAAATGCCATAACCGTAAGTTTCCGAGAAAGATAAAAACAAAGAATAAATTTACATTGTGATATTATAATAAAACGCGGCGAACTATTGGCGGATTTACCATGTCTAAAATGAATATCGCAACTGCGAAGGGCCTAGGGCCCGCATTATAATTAACATCTCGCAATCCAAAAGGCACATGAAAAACAATTTACAGTTCTGTTTATCTCTAAGGGACAACACCCAGAAGCGCATTACGATATCCCCAAAACTTGAAATTCCGCCACTGCAGCGAACCGATTCACGAATATGTATTTAAAAAAAGAGAGAGAAATTATTCGTTCAATAAGAAGACACATTTAGCATAACTCCACGTATCATGAATAATACCGGATCTTTCAATAAGCTTGGACGATGATTGATAAGCAATTTTTTCATTTGTTTAAACAAAAGCAGCTGCATTTTGCAGAAGGGAAAGCAGAAGCTTTGGCATCATGACATGACACAGGTCTGAAGAAGAAAAACACACCTTTGAAAAACGAGTTTTACAAAGCCAAACAACAATGAGTTTAATTTAATTCAGCGGTTCCCAACCTTTTTTGCTTTGCGAACCCCTTCCAAAATCTGAACGAGTTTGACGAACCCTTTGTGCACAAAGTGATAAGCACCCACCCACACAGTAAAATTTGAGTTTTTTTTTTTTTGAAAAACTAAAATAATAATTCGAAAATATAGCAGCACAAAAAATGCTACAAGCTAAAATGATAGCTAAAAATTACTACAAAACAAAAATTCAACTGAACAAGCCCAGTGATAATTCTTTGAGTTTCTGCCCACTTTGAACAAATTCTTAATGAGATGGTTGTGGAACAAAGAATTTCAAAGTATGGCTTAAATGTCATGTCTGACAGTTTTAGTCTCATATTAAGTGCAGCATTTAATTTCCTTCTGCATTTATCTCTATATGCTGAAATTCGTTTTTCCCGTGGAAATTTCGTCCAAAAGGGTTAGATTAATTACATGATTTTTTTTTCTTCCAGCAAAATTAGAAATTTCTCTAAATTTACATCTTCTAGGAAAGGACTGCGAATCTAATTGTTTGATAAAGGTACACTGTGTACATTAATCGTTTGAGTTCTAAAGAGTTTTCCTTTCCTTATGCTAAAAGTGCAGAATAAATTGCGTAGTTATTTTTTGTTTTATTTTATTCTTGAAAAATATTAGAAACATCTGCAATAAACTCTAACTATTACAGAATTACATAAACGGTAAATTTTACCAACAAAAATATCTTTATGCTCACTTATTGCAAGAGAGTTTTTCTGCGCAAATTTTACAAGTTCCTTTTTTACATAGAGCGCGAAGTTTCATTTTTTAATTCCGTAATATGTTTTACGACGTACACAGTAGCAACAAATAGCGCCGCTGCACTTGCTGTGTGACTCGCCTTTTCGGCGAAGCACAGGAGAAGCGCGATAGCTCTTCGTTACACTCAATTGGTGAAGAAACTAAGCATAGAAAATTAAGTAAAGATGTGCCAAACGCTCTCATATGCTCCATATAGTGTTTCCATCAAGTTTAATCGAATTTTCAAAAGGGCAAGAGACAAAAACGCTTGAACTTGAGACTTCATCTCAAACAAACATGTTAATATTCCGCCATTACAGTATTATTTTCACGAATCCCTTTTGTACCGGGTTCGCGAACCACCGGTTGGGAAGAAACGCTGATTTAATTCGAAAAATCCGCCTAGGTGCCTACATCGGCGGATAGATGGTGCGCTGTTTTGCATAATTTGCACAAATCTGACATTTTAACGCATATATTTGTACTTTTGTTCTCGAAGTTTTAGACTTTGTGATAGATTCGAATATTAGGAGCCATTTTTATGTAAAAACTAATGATTTGTACGTGTTGCTGGCGTGACTGTACGGTCACGTAGTCCGGTACGTAGTACCGGTCACGAACATGCAGACACACCAACAGACATTTTCCAAAAATGGTCAAAAGGGATTTAGCACACCCCAAAACGTGCAAACCCGTCGAAATTCGAAAATGACCATGAATCTAATACTTTCTTCTATACATCAGATAGAAGAAAGTGAGGTGAATAAAGTGAGGTAGAAAATAATAGTGAGGCAGGTTGAGTTAAATTAACCAACTTCTTCGGTACTGCACAGAAATAAAAAACAGATAACGCCCAATCCAAAAAAAAGTGGACATGAGGATGAAAATTCAAATTTCATTCAATGTGGTTGAAATTTTGCATACACACTGTTAAAAGTATACTATTTCATATTTTATTGAAAAAAAATTTCATTTATGTCATTAACATTCTTATTTTAATTACTAAAGTGGAACTATATCAGTGCAAACTAGACTGCACCAAAACTGCTTATGTTGCATGGTCTATTAGAGCTGAACAAATAATTCTAGAAATCTATAAAGTTTCACACATAATCTGACATTCATTAGCAACAGTTTTTTCCCGAAGAGAAATGTCTACTAATCTTCACTACAAAAGGTAAGCATATTTAATTATTCTTAATTATTGTGTCACACCCGCAACAAAAAAATGCATTTATATTTCCACAGAAAAATTTATTTGCCTAAAAGTTTTGAAACTTTGTATTCTAAAATAGTTTACTAAAGTACTTTGAATAACAAACAGAAAAAAAATTAATTAATGTTTTAATTGGAGTTATTAAGCGTTGCGGGTGTGACATGTTCCTGTTGCGGGTGTGACATTTAGTTAAAGTCACACCCGCAACATCTTTTTAAATTAAATACAAATGTAATTCTGGAATGCATGTAGATGACAGCACTAATGTTTTAACCTTTGACCTAACCTTTGGCCTTTGACTTATTTGTCTAGACACCAGTTAATTCAAAATTAGTATCTTTAGAGCATGTGCAGTTGATTTATTTAGCTTGGTATTCTATATTATTGGTTCTCCTAAGAAACATTTTTGTATTTTTTGATTTATAATTAAAGCAACTATTCAATAAGGTAAGATTTTTTTTTTTAAATAAAACTTTAAAAAACCAAAACAATATTTTATCTTTTTTAATATGTATAAAAATGTATAATTTTGCTTTCAGCATTTGACTTTTTCCCCCTTTACTTTTTAAAACAAATAATGTAATATTAGGGACAGATTATTTTTTACTTCAAATTCAAAATAAATATAAAGAAATAATAAAAATAGTAATGAAACTTTTATTAAAATATTTATTAAAAAAAACTTTGTATAAAATTCTGTCAGTTAAAGTTTTAAATGAATCAAAACTTAATGTTTTTAATTTCAATTGGGGTTAAAAAATTCAAAGAACTTCAAAAAAAAAAAGACATGTTCAACAATATATTTTGGGACTTGTAGTGCTATATTTATTCACTTTACACATTTTTTTTTTTTTTTTTTGCAGAAGAATGAACAGCACTGAAAGATTCCGAAATCATCGTAAAAAGATGAAAGAAAACTCGGCTAAATACTCGGAATATTTTCTAAAAGAAAGGGAAAGAAACAAAGCAAGAATAGAAATTACAAAGAAACTACTTTAAAAAATTACATCTGTGGCCATGAAAGAAAAGAAAATGTAGAGGCAAAACCAGAATGAGAGGCAGAGAAAGTGTAGAGAGAGAAAGAAATCTTCGACAAAAGGGGCCACACCATCTCCAGCTGTAGAAGCAGAGTCGATGGCAATTTTTTGAAGAGCTCAAACCTTTGGTAATGCAATCCATAGACAGGTACAATCTTCTGTTAATGTCATACAACCATAAAGACTACAATATTAAAATTGCATAGTCATACTTTGCAAGGACTCATAGATAAGGAGCTGTGGATGGTGTTGGTGCGGTAACAAATAAAAAATGTTGTCACTTGCCGTTACAGCGTAGAGCAACAGTCAATTCTGCATCGGATTTTGCCATTTGAGCAGAAAAGGCTCTTAAAAAAATCAGAGTACTTTATTCTGCGGAGAGCGACATCACAAAAGATGTTGCAAAAATGCTTCACGCACGCTGCTGTCTTGTACAAAGCTATACCAAACTTACAATCGGTACACCATGTTGTACCGATCGATATGGGTACAATTCAAGTGGCAGGCACTAACTGCAGAAAGTGCACTGAAGATAGTTTCATTGCTGCCTCAGTCGAAAACGATCTCCCTTGGTAATATAAATGCTATTGGAGATTTTGTAGAATTAGTTTTGTTTTCTACCTCAAAAAAAAAAAAAAAAAAAAGGTCATATCAAGCAAATAGATGGAGAAGACATACAAGTAGAATACTTGGAAAAAAAAACTTCAACATGTATACATCAGGCCCAATTAGTCAGACATATCATGGAAGAAACAGAACATTGTAATAAGAAAACTAACACCCCCTGAAATCATCAATTCTAGATTGGAAATGAGATTTATGTAAAAAAAATTTCCTTAGTTATTTGCAATTTCTCTTATTTATTACTGTGCTAATCATAAAATGTCTGATTGATAACTATTTGTGTATGTTGTTATTTTATTGGCCACACAAGTCACACCCGCAACGGGTTGTCACACCCGCAACGGCAACTTTGAATATTTTTTACAATGAAACTAATTGAGTGAGTATCTAAATTTTTGTATGGAATAATTAGTTAAGTATTACTGTCTAACATAAAAAAAAAACAGTTCGATCAGTTGATATAATTCACAGAGTTTTGAATGTTTTGATCGCAAGGTGAAAATGCATGTCCTTTTTATGTCACACCCGCAACGGGTAGAAATTAATTTTTTAAAAAATAAATAAAATATCAATCAACTTGCAAATTGGCATCAATGTACCTGCAAGTGATCTTTATTGAAAAATATAAAAATTGAAACCTATACTCTAAAATATTTTTGCTGATGACTAATTTAGTTAGTGTAAATGTCACACCCGCAACTTTGGATTGGGCGATAAAGCGAGTTAGTATTTATGATATTTTTTTCAAGCACACCTTTTTACGAGCATCGAGCACCCTGCAATTACGAGAAAATATCACAGTACTAGGGATTGCAATACCGGACCAAAAATTCAATACCGGTATTCGATACTTTTAAAACGTGATACCGGAATACCGGTATTTGAAAAATTTCAAAAAATGCTTGAAAACAAATTGCTTTGATGTCACATTTCATAATTTTGTACAAAAATTGTATTACTTATGAAAACGTATTGTGATCAAATATAAAATGAAGGAACAGATGTCATAATAAAAAATCAATACTAGTAAAAAACAATGCATCTATTGAATTGTCTCTAAGTCTAGAACTCATTTTAGTGCTCAACATTCATACAGTTGAAAATACACTTTCTGAATTCACGCAGGTCGGTGGTACTGTTAACAATGCACGACGCACCTCCTCTAACAGTATTGAAGTCCTTCATCTTCAAATAATTCGGTCTTTTGCCTGTTATTTTTGGCTAAATCTTTTCGTGTGTGTTTCCTTTGTATTGTGTGTATTATTATTATTATTTTAATTTATAACTAGTTGTAATTTCCTTCCAAGAGATGATACTTTTCCAAAATCAAAATAATTTTCTCTTGAGCAAGAGAGGTTTGTGTATACTTTTTATTTGCTCTTTGATTCGAAAGTTACGATAAATGTGTCCAAATCTGAGCTTGTTAGTTTTTCTTATTCGTTTTCGCCTTCTTTTCAAAATTCTTTGCAATTATGACTATGTAAATATGTGAAAATATGTTTCAGTTGATTATGCTTTACCTCTATGCAAATTTTCTAGGCACTATATAATTTCTAAATATTATCTGGCAAAGTATAAAGCCAAATAATGAGACAGGACAACAAACCTGACAACAAATTACCATTTAGTATGCTGTTAAGAAAAACATTTTGTCAAAATGTAATGCCGCAGTTGAGACAAATAATTAGAAAAGGAATCAAAGTATTACACTGCAATTGATGGTTGGATGAAATTGTTCATAGAACAAATTCATTCAAAATTATACTTGAAATTAACTTTCACAAAAGGGAAAGTAAATAAGTGGTCAGGGAAATGGAAAAAATAAAAACAAGATGCACGAAAATACTATTCATCTCTTCATCTAGTAATGACAATATCAATTTGCAGTATTTCCACTATTTTTGCTTAATGATATTCTATTAGTTCGTGTTTTTGAAGCACCATTTTTACATCAATAGATCGATTTTGGTTCTGTATCATGGAAAAAGAAATGTACATTTAAAATATACAAATTGGTATTTAATAAGTAAAATTAAATTTTTTTAATGGAAACTATGTATTATCTTCAGCTCATACCGAAAATACCGGTATTACGAAATTGCAAAATTGCTCGAAATACCGGTATTCGGTATACCGGTATTGCAATCCCTACACCTTTGCGCTCGTTCTGAGCGAGTTCGAGTGTATAAAAATGTATGTTCATTAGAAAATGTCTTTGGAAAAATGTATCGTGCTTTTATGCCACAGGGCAATGCAATTTTTATCTGAATTAGTAAAAAAAAGCCAAATGCATGGGAAAAACGCATTTACAACGTCATAATAAAAGCAACGACTAGATACTGAGGTAATTTCCTTTGAACACCTATCTCTAACCTCTTTTATTCCCGGCCAAAAGCCGGAAGGAAGCGAGGACGAATTATCACGAGCAAAAGAAAGTAAATGGGAAAAAAATAACGGAGGGGAGAGAGGGGATATGCTTTGTGCACAGTGCACTATAACATAAATAAAAGTAAATCTTTTTTGAAGCGGGGAAAACTATTTATGATTGATTCTCCGGTTCTGAAAATCAACAACGAGAAACACGAAACATGGCATGAGCAACAATTTCCTATTCAACAACGTAAGGTAAGATGTGAATTAGATGGACACTCACGACTTAGCGAATTAGTAAAAGAAATAATTAGTGGCCAAAATGCATATGCTTCATACAAGCACCAAATAAGTAGAAATTAATGTTGATTAAAATTTTGAAAAAGGTATTAAAAAAAAGATAACAGTTTGAATATAAATTAAAAATTTATTAAGCAAAATTGTCACTCAAATAAAACTTATAAACTACAAAAACGAACTTCAGTAACGTAATAGAGATAATTAACAAGGCACAAAATATACTTAAAATTTGTTCTGAAACAAAGAACGAGCTTAAATCACTATTATAAAGTTACAGTACTAACCTTGCTATCTTTTGCATAGTATAATTTTCTGGGCTTGATTTTGAAATACCTCCTTTTCCACCTCTGTAAAAGAAATTTTATTTAATAAGCAATACAACCATTTTTAAACTAAAACAAAGTCATACTGCAATTACAACTGGAAACATGAAAACTAAAATAGTATTTTAAAAGTAGAAATAAACTTCAAATTGCCAGGTTAGAGCGTTCGATATATACAAAAATCTGAAAACATGCATAAAAATGGTTTTTATATATTTAAAAAAAAAAAAAAAAAGGTGAGAATTTTATTTTGCATCAAACAAACGGTCCGACATTCAAGGCAGGCTTTTTTTTTTTTTTAATGAATGATGCAGAATCTTTCTGAAGGTAAGCATAAATGTTTATTTATTTAATTTTATTACAACGAATTCTAAATCGCCCAGCATTATTCTGCAACAATAGGTTATGCCATTGGTTTCCAAGCCGAGAGGCACGCCTCCCTATTGAGGTATAGAGCAAACATAAGAGGGGCAACACAGCTGTTTCCCCCTTACATATAATTTTCAATACACAACTAACTAGTATGTTGTGGCCATAACGAAACTTTCTTCTATATATTTTTTTTTCTGATCCCTCCCCATGATTGACGAGGAAGCAATATTCCCAACAAAATCAAAATTACACATGCAAAAACTTGACGACCATCACAATGTCTGAATTATTACAAAAGCAAAGCAACGAGCGAAAATTGAAAGTTATTTTAAAAGCCTTGCTTGAATTAATTACAAACATTTTATTTGTTAACAAACGCAAGATGGCAACAGTTAAAAATTTTAAATCATCGCGATTTTCTGGTTATTTTCCAACAGTTAAAATCACGCGAAATACGCAGACGACAGTCTATTACAATTTATCTTTCTTATTGTTGCATTTATAAAGCTATTTTTATTCACACAAAAAAAGCCCCCCCCCCATGGAGCAATTGGCGCCAAAATTGAACCAACGCCTGTTTACATATGGATTGACATTTATTTCAAATTTCATCCAGAAGGTAGCATTACTTCTTGAGATAGAACTCACAATCAAAAAAAAAGAACGTTCGATTGTGCCACCCCCTTTTCAGCTATTGACACCAAAATAGAGTCAGCACTTATAGCCTCTAGGGGCTACTTGTCGATAAATTTTTCTCTGATTCCGTTCATTATTTCTTGAGATACAGCAGTCACAATTGACGACAAAAAACGTTCTATAGCTCAACCCCCGTTTGAGTTATTGGCACCAAAATTGAATCAGCACCTGTTCCTGTTAATGGCAACATATGGACCGAATTTTGCTTGATTCCGCCAGTTACTTCCAGAGGAATAGCAAGCACGCGTAACTCAAAAAACGTCCCACTGCTCCATCCCCCTTGGAGGAATTCGCGCCAAAGACCAATGGGCACAAGTTCACATAGGGGCACATATGTGTACCGAATTTCGTTCGATTTCATGCGGTAGTTTTTTCTGCAAAGCGGCCACAAAAAACTGGTCACACACAGACGTGACACACACACGGACACACACACACACATACACAGACAGACAGACGGACATTTTCCAAAAATAGTCGAAATGGACTCAGCACACCTCAAAACGTTCGAATCCGTCAAAATTCGAAATTCGAAAATTTGCACGAATCCAATACTTTCTTCTATATATTAGATATAGAAGAAAATAAAAATGTGGGATTGGTCAAAAAAAAAAAAAAAAAAACCCCGGAAATTTTGAAGGAATAAACTGGTTTTTTCCGAAGAGGTTTTTTTTTCCACTCGAGAAAAATTGAAGTTTTTGAAATTTTTAGCACAAAATTATGAGTTTAGAAATTTACCATACTCATATTTGATTTTTTTTTTTTTTTTTTTGGGTTAAATATTTTTTCAAGTTTAATATTCCACATGAAAACATTAACTTTGTTGATGCAAGATCTAAGATAACTTAATTTAACAGAACACCAAAGTATTATTTGCTACTTTTCTCATCCATACAACAAAATTAGTACAGTAAATTCCCGATTATCCTCGGAATAGTGTGGTACGGTAGCTGCGGATAAGCGAAAATCGCGGAAAATCCAAATAGGTAAAAAACGACACTAGTGTACACAACAGCATAAAAATATGAATAATGCTCACACATTGATTCAAACTATAGCTAAAAACATTGCGACATTACATCAACTAACATTGAATGTAAAAAATATATAAGTATGAAAGCTTAAAGCAAAGAATAACACAATCATTAGTTTAAAAAAATTTAATAACAATTCAGGAAAAAAAATTTTTATAAGACCCGCGGATAATCCGACCGCCGGTAATCGGGAGTTTACTATATCCTTATATAAGTAATAGCCGATGATCGAGTAACCCGCGTGTTTCAACAATGAAACTCGCGCCACGGCATGATAATTTGATAGTATGTTTTGGTAATGTTTAACATGCAGGGAAAGGCTTTATCATGACAAGGCTGAACTCGATCCGGTAACTTAACTGTTTTACTGGTAAGATTGTGTCGTTTCAGGGGAATGAAGAAACGAAAAAATGGTCAACAATGAACGCTATCTAAAGGAGTTTAGGGTTAATCCGCTGGTGTTAAGGTTAACATTTCAACCATCAAAATATTACCAAATAGGCAATTGTTTCGTTCAAATGTAGAAACCATTTTCACCCGTCATACAATGACGGGCGATTTTCTAGTGTATTAATAAAATATCTGATAATGGAAATGTTTAACTAAAAATGCTGATATATTTTCATTTGATGCATGTGTATTAGGGTGGAGCGAAAAAAACGAAACTTTTTCTTGCGAGTTGCTACAGCGCGAAAAAGTTGCAATTGGTAAAGACTTAAAAAAAAGAGAGAAAGAAAGAAAGAAAAAGAAAAAGAAATCGGATAATATCTTCCGATAGCGCAACAAACCTGAAAATTTGAAAAAAATGGAAAATTTTATGTTTTTTACGAATTTTTTAAAAATTTTGTGTCAATTTTCTTTAATACTCTAAGACGAAAAAGTTGCGATTGGTGCAGCCATGGGAAATTAAAAAGAAATATTTAAATCGAGTAATACCATCTAATACAGGAACAAACCTCAAAAATAAAAAAAAATGAGAATTTCAGCTTTTTTATGTGATACCCCCCCCCCCCCCCTTTTTGCAATAATATAGGGAAAACCCTTTTAAAAAGCAATATATTACACATAAACATTAATTTTTTTTCTCGATTTTGAAGGCATCTTCTAATTATGCAGAACTTCTATTCTTTACAACAATGAGCTATTTTCAGATAATAGAAGATTATAAAAAGTTTGACAAAACTTTCTCAATCCAGTACACAAGTCTTATTGTTTGAAGTGTGACTTTTTGAATCTAATTAATCAGATTTTTTGAAAACTTGGGCATAATTGCTCTGGATTTCAATGTTGCTCTAATGTAGCCATCTCTTGATTTAAATCCTCAAACTTTAAGCGAAGCCACGTGTCTCCAAACTCCGGATCAGCCAAAGACAAAGTGAATAGCATTAGTTCATATTTAAATGAACAACGAATTTCACTAGACGACTTTGACATCATAGGTTACAACGGTACTAAAATTTATACCAGGTGGAAAAGAGGCACGATTCGTCAATTCGAAATTTTATTTCGGACGACCATTGCAATGGGCTATTTGTTGATTCCATTTCATCGAGTTACCTATCGTCATTTTTTAGGCATTTGAAAGATGAAACAACCGGTCCAAGTTTATTTTCTGGACCAATAGAAGAGTGTCTCAGAGGAGGTTGTGAAAAACGGCCGGTAATAGATTTTCAAGTAATTGACTGTAAAACTATAGAAGTAAATAGAAATGCTTGAGTAGGGATCAAAGGTATCCTTTAAATATATCTCAAGCAATAAGAGTTGCAATTGTCCAAATGATTGGTGAAATCTTGACCCCGGGCCCACTCTAACATTCCAGATGGCTAACTTGGGCAAATAGAGTCCTCAGACTGTACGTAAATGTAACGATCCCATCAAATGCGTTAAAAGACATTGTTACTTTTATCTTGAAATGTTACATGCCTACCATACCAGTCTGGTTTGAAATAAAGAACTGCAAAAACTCTATGAACGGTCCCATTCATGTTCACAAAACGATTCAAACCTGTGAATACTTTTGCTATATAGAACCTGAAACAAGTTGTTTACCCTGTCATTGAAACAAACTCTTTCTTTGCGCATCCCGAAAATAGCCATGGTTTTTGATGAAAGGAGGAACATATGACAACTAGAGTTTTTAAAAGGTTTAAAAAGCCAGGAAATCTGTTTCTAAAGGCTAAAACATCAGGAACTTTGTCATTCCATCCCTAGATTTCGAAGCCACCGATTACAGAGGTTATTGCTTGGGGAGCACGACAAAGTTATCTCCTCCATTTTTATTTCAAAAAGTTACTAACGAAGTCAGTAAATATTTTATTGAAACAGGTACTAACTAGACTTGGATGCAAAATTATTCCTCCGCCATTACGCAAACAGTCGAAAGATGCGTGAAGCTATTGACGGAGACTTCGCTTTAAGTTTGCGAATTAAAATCAAGAGATGGTTACATAAGAGTAACATTGAAATCCAGATTAAATTAAGCCGAAGTTTCAGAAAAAAAAATCGGATTATAAATTAGATTCAACAAGTAACACTTAAAACAATAAGAATTGAGTTCTGAATGGTAGAAATTTTGCTAAACATTTTATTATCTTCTATTATCTGAAAATGGATATTAGTAAAAAATGGAACTTCTGCATGGTTAGAAGATACCTTCAAAATTCAGAAATAAATTAAGGTTTATGCGTAATATAGTGCTTTTTAAAAGGGTTTTCCTCTATACAACTGGGGAGGGGGGGGGGGATTAGATCAATTTTTTTAAATCACAAAGTCACAAAGAAAAGCTGAAATTCCCAAAATTTTCGATTTATTATGCTTGTTTCTGAATTAGAAGGTATTATTCGATTTCAATATTTCTTTTTAATTTCTCAAGGCTGCACCAATCGCAACTTTTCCGTTTTAGAGTATTAAAAAAAAAAACATTGACACACAATTTTTAAAAAAATCGTAAAAAAAAACATAAAATTTTCCATTTTCCCCAATTTTTAGACTCGTTGCGCAATCGAAAGATATTATCCGATTTCAAAAAAAAAATTTTTTTTTTTTTTTAAGTCTTCACCAATTGCAACTTTTCCGCGCTATAGCAACTCGCAAAATTTTTTTTATTTTTTTCGCTCCATCCTAATGTATATATATCGTCGCATCAGAACAACAGAAGAACATCTTATTGTTATTTTTGGGATTATTAGATTTTTCACTGTTGCTTTGAGGTGAAGATATGTACACACATACACAAATGTATTGCAAATGTAAAATCTCTACATAGTATAAAATGAAGTCTCCAAAAAGCGTCTGTGTGTTTGAACTCGCAAAACTCGAGAATTAACCGGCCTGAAATTTTCAGTTTGTTCCTTTAAGTCCTGAGAAGGTTTGCAGACCAGTTCGAAAACAATTCGATGAAAAGTTCTTTTTTTATTCCAATTTAGGGCCAATTTTCACATAAAATTCCCGAATATGGGGGTGAAAATTACTCGCAAATAGTAATATTATATATCGTTGGAAAGGGAAGAATTTTCCGCGTTCTACGCAATTTGTTCCAATGCTCTAACTTAATTACGGCGGGAGTTTTTTCCGTTTAGCTCGAATTTTTTTAGGCTTAGCTGAAATTTAGGCACTACTTTCTTCATTAAATCCATCAATAAAAAGTGATGGAATTGTCCCACAGTTTTCTTTTTGACAGCACTGGAAAGAGCTGCTTTTTTTACTTATAAGTACGGATTAAAATCTTACAATTTGCAAAGAAACAACGATAACAACTTTTTATCAAAAAATTTGATTCAACAATTTCTAAAAATTATTTTACTCAAAATTATTGGCCGTTTGATATTTTGACAAGTTTAAATAATTTTTACTGTTCTGGGTCTGGCTTTTTTTTTTCTCTAACACTAAACGTTTTATGTAAATTTATGTTTAAAAGAAAAAAAAAACAGAAATTGCATATATCTTTTATGGCTCCATGATTTTTTATATTTTCTAAGAAAATATAGTCATTATACACATTTTTATTCGGAAAAATTAAATTTTTCCATTTTTTCCAGAAAAAACTGGGATGACACTGGTTATTTCCGGAAATTTTACATCTGTATAATAAAACATATAGTTTTTAACAAAGAATATTTAATACATAAAAATAAAATAAGGTAAAATAAAATTAATGTCCGAAAAAAGAATCAGCAAAAGGTCAATGCTATGGTATTTGGGTTTGATCACCCACGCTCACAACAGTGATATCTTATCAATGACAAAACGGTTTGAGAAAATTTTGCATTCAAAAGCAAGCCTACCAATTGCATTAATATTGCATTCATATTTCACTAATGCTGTGTTTCATGCATCGATTTGTTCTGTAATTTCGTATGATTTATTAAATGTAGTAAAACTATGAATGTTCGTACGTATTACTGAAAATAATAAATTATTACATTTTTGGCATAAAATTATTTTATTTAAAATATGGTATTGTTATTCTAGTCTAGCCAATTAATAAAGTGTAACTTCAGGATGGCATTAATTAAATTGGATTATTACGAAAATAGGGGGCGGGGGAGGAGTTTCAAACCAATTTCTTTATGAATAACGGGAAGCGCATGCGTGGAAACCACTGGGTTGCGCACTGAAGACTACAACGTTGGTAAAGCGTTAAGTTTACCTTGCTTGGTTAATTTTTTACGCTCACAAAAAGGGAAAAATTGGGTAAATGTTAAATTAATTTCTAAATTGCGTCACCTCCACCCCTCCCACTCAGAGTTCTTAGCTGGAACACATAATAGTAGGGGAGATAGCGATAGTTTTTAATACATTATTTATATAAAGCCAGAATTTTTTAAAGTAATACATTAGTTTACTTTAAAGAAGAAAACGCGAGTCTACCAAAAAGTTATCGCTGCAATAATTAATAAAAAATTTAGCAATATGTTGCAAAAAGTTGTAAAATTGTCTTACATATACATAAGGCTGAAACTCGGTAATTTTTTTGATTACGTATAAACATAACGAAAAATATATGTCTACCGCGTCCGAAGCGTTGCCGTGCCATGTCTACCACCCACGCAAGGTGCGAAAAAATCAGTCAATTTTGACTTAAATATATAAGCCTAAATTTTTTTTAAATAATTGTTTATAATGTATAAAATATAAAAACAAAAGTCTACCAGTTGTTTTATGTTGCAAAGGCCTGGTAGACGCCACGGAATATCGACGGCGTAACTCGATGTACAGTTTATCGGGCCGCTAGCGCTCGCTAAAAAAATTTGCTTATCGTCGCGAAATTAAAATAAATAAAGCTGATTTTTTTATTAATTGTTTAAATCCTACTTTCATTAAAAATTTTAGTCTACCGTGGCTAAGAGGTTGCATAGTCTTTGGTAGACGTTGCTTAAATTATAAGGAAGTTGGAAAAAGTATGATTGTTTTTTTTCTCTTTTTTTTTTTAATGAATGTAAACGATTCAATTATGTGTAATAATTTTTTTTATAACTACAATTTTCTATCATATTTAAATTGATAATCATACTTTTGTCATATTATTCATTTTTTTTTTTTTACTTCTTCAAAAATATTTTGAATTACTACCTTTTCAAGTATATTGACTTTCAAGTATACGGCTGATGTTTACATTTCTTTAGCATGTGTTAAATTGAGTCAAATGGGTGGTTGTTCGGCTGACATTTAACCAGAACATTAGAACATTTAAACAGTGTTAAACATTTCCAAAGGCAAAAGAAATTTTTTTTACCTTATCTAAATATATAAAGGTGACGGTGTTTCTTTGTTTGTTTCTTTGTTTGTACTCGATGGCCAGAAGACCCCATAGTACCTACAGTTTTGAGACTTGGCACAAAAATTCGAACGTCTCTAAGGTCATTACAATAGGTTCTTTTTCCAGACAATTTTTCAAATTAATTTCTTCTTAAACGTTTTGGAAGAAGTTGTCTTTGTTGCTTATGAATGTTTTAATGCTATTACATTATTTTAAATTAATTGTGCGGATGTTAATTGATTTTCTTTCTAATTAGAAAGTTGCTTGGCAAATTTGGAGATGAATTATGGAGTTTTTTACATTTGAAAGCTACTGCAAATGTAATTTTCATGTAATTTGTTTCTCTTTAGTTCAACGGATTTTCTTTAAATTTTTAGCACAGGCATCGCTGTGCGGGTACTGGCAGTAAAACCATTAGAATTTAAACCCCTAAATTTACCCATAAAATTATTACCCCCCTAAAAAAATCCCATTCTAAAATTTTCCCCCTAAATTGGAAAATCTCCAAGTTGGTAACCCTGAAACGCAGCTGCTCTTAGGGTGCAAGTGTACGACAGTGAAAGCTACCTTTATTGGGAATCATTCGCCAAACAGGGAACGAGAGAGTCAGAGAGCGAAGGTAAACATTGGCGAAATTTTAGAAACAGTTGGCGTCGCTTCCAGGCTGCCAGTCACTTTTCCGGCTATTAATTATCCCTTTCTTTTTTCTTTCTGCATCTGCTGGAAATCTGAAGAGCTGAAATCCTTTTTCGGAGCTGTTTGCACAATTAACAGCCGAACAACCACCCATTTGACTCATACATGTTAAAGAAATGTAAACATCAGCCGTATACTTGAAAGTCAATATACTTGAAAAGGTAGTAATTCAAAATATTTTTGAAGAAGTAAAAAAAAAAAAAAAAATGAATAATATGACAAAAGTATGATTTATCAATTTAAATATGATAGAAGGTTGTAGTTATAAAAAAAATTATTATAATTGAATCGTTTACATTTATAAAAATAAAAAAGATAAAATAATCATATTTTTTCCAACTACCTTATAATTTAAGCAACGTCTACTAAAGACTAAGCAACCTCTCAGCTACGATAGACTAAAATTTTTAATGAAAGTAGGATTTAAACTATTTATAAAGAAAAAATCAGATTTATTTATTTAAATTTTGCGACGATAAGCAAATTTTTTTTAGCGAGCGCTAGCGACCCGATAAACAGTACATCGAGTTACGCCGTCGATATTCCGTGGCGTCTACCAGGCCTTTGCAACATAAAACAACTGGTAGACTTTTGTTTTTATATTTTATACATTATAAACAATTATTTATAAAAAAAATTTTAGGCTTATATATTTAAGTCAAAATTGACTGATTTTTTCGCACCTTGCGTGGGTGGTAGACACGGCACGGCAACGCTTCGGACGCGGTAGACATATTTTTCGTTATGTTTATACGTAATCAAAAAAATTACCGAGTTTCAGCCTATATATATATATATATATATATATATATATATATATATATATATATATATATATATATATATATATATATATATATATATATATATATATATATATATATATATATAAGACAATTTTACAGCTTTTTGCAACATATTGCTAAATTTTTTATTAATTATTGCAACGATAACTTTTTGGTAGACTCACGTTTTCTTCTTTTAAGTAAACTAATGTAATATTTTTAAAAAAATCTGGCCTTATATATATATTGTCGTAAAATTTCGGTCGCCATCTCCCCTACTATAATGTCAATCCTACCTGCGAGGACTTGAATGATCCAAACCCCCAGAAGATAAATTCTGGCTGTGCCCATGTTATTATAAGTGCCTTAAAAGAATTATATCAAAACGAACCTTGTCTCTTTTGTGTAAAAAGAAGAATACTTACATTTCCTTTTAAATTAAACTAAATTAATCTTTTCTCTCAAACTACTTGACGTTAAGAACAGTTTAAGATGAAACGCATTTTTTTTTTAATATGCAGAGAAACAAAACGAAGAACTGAAAAACCGACCACAAAAATTTCCCGTAACATAAATTACTTCAAAATTATATTTATCATTTCATTTATTTATTTATTTTTTCATTATTGGTATTTCATTTTGAGGAAATCACTTTATATTTTCCTCGTTTTAAAGAAACAGCTCTTAGCGCCCAATTTTTACGACGAAAATTAAGCAGCAAGTTGCAAATGATTAGTCATTCCTGTTCACAGGTTTTCCTATGAGTGGTTAATACTAGATTCTGTTATAGGAATATAATAGATACATATTATCTTTTTTAATCAGTAATAATTTCTCACCAGCAATACAGCACAAATACAGGTGTTATTTATGAACTATGCACGGCACTGTTTAAATAAAAAAATATTCAAGACTTTTTTTTTTTGGTTGGCTGTAGGAAGAAAGGAAAGAATCCAATTGCTTGGAACAAAAAAAAAGAATAAAAAAAAACTTTCCTTCAGAACAGTAAATTTTAATAGTGAAAATCTTAAATTTCCTTTTGATTCCAACACATTTGGAAGAAAAATCATGGCATCCAATTCCCGTGAATCTGATGGAAAAATTCTTAGCGGTGACAATAAAATTACCTGAAATGCTGAAAAGTGGACATAAGAAAGAAAAGCCATTTTTCGAAATTGGTCGAATTCTCTTTTCCCTCTCACTTAAAGATTTTACTTTCAGAAAATGCACACTTGCCGACAATCATTTTAAAACATTTCTTTGCCCGGGGTCTAACCATAATTTTATAAAAGGAAGAGGGAAAAAATGTTGGAATAACATTAGTGAAAGAACAGATAACTTTTTGCATTCACTTTTTTATCTAATCGATATATATTTAGACTAGTATGTACACTTTTTAATGTATGTACTAGAAGTTTCTAAAAATAGTAAGTAAAAAAAAGGCGAGATTTAATTTTAAAAAAAAAGAAATGAATTTATTATTTAATAGGGGGGAAAAACGTACTGTACTGTAGTGACTAGAGATAAAGCATTTTCTTTGCCGTGACTAGCAATAACTCACAAGAAAAAATAAGGCTGTGGAGTCAGGGAAAAAATGACAAGACTCTGGGTATTGAACTTAAAAAAAACTCCGACTCTTTTACAAGTACAAATAAATTCCTTTCATTTCAAGTCAGGCAGGCAGCTCGGAAATGTTACATGTGCATCACATATTTTTTCCACTTTAAATTACATATTTTTCCCACTTCAAATTACGGTAGCTATATCTAAAGGACTTAATGTTCTAACAGAATTCTGGAAGAAAAGTTTTTCCTCCTGTTTCAACATTTTAAAATTGAACAAAAAATCGGCGTTTTCCTGGAAATCAGCAAAATACTAATTTTGAAATGGATACAGTAAAAAGTACTCAACTGATTCGATCTTTTCTTATTATTATTATTATTATTATTCGGTGGATAACTTAGAAAAACTATTTTACTTTTTAAATTCTTTTTCGGCGACTTTTTTTTTTTACTGATTTCACGATTTCCCGATAATTTTCTTACCGATTGTCTGGAAAAGGGAGTTTTTTACATACATTGACTCTTTAAGAAATCTTGATAGCATAAAACAACAACAACTATTCGAAAAAAAAATTATGGGCTAGACAATACTTCCCCCACTTTATTGATATGCAATATCTTTCACAAACAAATCGTGTTTAGTCTTTCGAAAAAGATAACAAGTGTTTTGCCTTTGATCTGTTGAGATTTTGTTCCGTTCATATTCCAAGATCATTTTATGCTTAAAAAAAAAAAAAAAAAAAAAAAAAAAAAAAAAAAAAAAAGCTGATTTAGGGATGCATTGGTGCCGGAACGCACCGGTACGGAAGGGGTGCCCACCTGGGAGAGGGGCGTGGCGCAGAGCGCCATTAAATTTTTTTTGAGGGGGGAGGGGATGATTTGACGGGTGTTTTCTTTTCTTGAGGGGGGGGGGCTTCTTCTTTTGGTGGGTGCGACATTTAGGAGGTGCGCTCTCGCTCATTAAGAGGGGGGGGGGCATCCCTGGGTACGCCGTACTAGGACTGCTTTCTACTCTTGGAAAATATTTTCTTTTCGCATAAAATATGCTGTAGCTCAACATTTGAGGGTTGAAGCACTTCCAGGTCGCACTCCAATCAGGACCATTTCTTTCTGTCGTTCCGATACTGAAAAATTTACGAAACTGCCCTCAGAAAACGGGGACCTCAGGTGCGTCCGCACAGAACCTGTTTCGTATCACTTTAATGTTTTAATGGAAAATAAATAAAAACTCGGAACATATGTTTACAAGCAAAATATTAGACCACTATTCTTCAGGCTTTTTAATCATTTTTTTTCCCCTCGATAGAGTCTGTCACAGCACAAGATTGCAGACTTTACAGTAACAAAGTAAACATGTTTACTGTTTATGTGTTACTCTATGTGCTTCATAAAAAAGGTGATTTTCAATAAGTATGTTTTATTTATGTTTTTTTTTTCAATATTCCGGATTGGGTCGGATCGCAATTAACTCGAATTATCGGGGTTCTGCTGTATTTAGATTTTTATGTAGCCGAGTTGCACTTCTTGAATGAAATATACAGTCAGGAAAGGATTAAAAACTTGAAAGTTGAATTCCTTCTACTTTTTAAATCCTTTCTTGTTGCAAATAATCCTAAAAATCGTTAAAAAAATGTTTGGAATGACAAATGGGCTCGGTAAAGGAATGAAACAAAAAATAATTCTTAGTAATATTCCATTTTCAAATGAGTCAATTTATTGATCTAAACCAGTTTTTATTTTTTTCTTTCATTTCTCAAACGGTGTGTATGTGTATGCTTTTTATTTATTTATTATTTTTTTTAAAGTAGCGAAGTAGCGACTACTTTTCAAAAGTAGTTTGTACTTGCTACATTTTGAAAAAGTAGTTGTAATTGTAGTTAACAACATTTGCAATAAAAATAAGGTACAGTGAAATTTCGTTACAACGAATACCAATAAACAAGATTTCCGTTTTAAGGAAATAAGTTTCCAGTCCCGATTTAATTTCCAATACATTGCTTGAATTCCATTACAACGAAATTCCCGTTACAACGAATAAAATGTGGGGTCCATTGAAGTTCGTTGTAACGGGATTCCATTGTAGTTGTAGTTCGCTACAATAAAATAGTTTTTCCAACCACTGAATGCAGGTGTACCAGTTTTATTCATTTTTGCCTGTTAGTTATGATTAGTTATACCAATGGCGAATCTAGAGCAGGAGCTATGTGCGTGTGCATGACGCTGCAGCCCCACTCCCCGCCCGCGCTTAGTGAAACCAAAGCTTTTGCTGCTTTGGATGCAACATCAAAACAATATAAAAAAATTTCGATCTCGGCCCCTCCCCCCCCCCCCCCCCCCCCCGACTAAAACCCAAACTCTGGGCTTGTCACCGAGTCATAGAGAATTGGGCGCCGTACAAAAGTTAAATGTCCATAAAAAATTTTTGAAAAAAAAAAAAAGAACCGACTTCAAAATTGCTCTAAAAAGTGAAAAATAATTTTATTCTTTAAACATCATCGATAATACTTTTAAACATAATTTTTGAAGTTGGCGCAAAAACAAAAGTAAAATCCAGTGTAACCATGCTTCGTTCATATTTGTTTCAGAAAATCATCCTAAGTTAGGAACGAAACATTTATACCTTTACTCAAATATGCTGTCATCAATGCATAACGTATGTTATTGAAGAAACTGGGCCTGGTTAAATTTATAATCGTGGTTGAGTTATGACTGTGAATGTTTTTATCTATCGTTTTTGCGCCAACTTCAAAAATTATGTTTAAAAGTATTATCGATGGTGTTTAAAGAATAAAGTTATTTTTCATTTTAGAGCAATTTTGAAGTCGGTTCTATTTTTTTTTTTTTCAAAATTTTTTTATTTCATTCTTTTTAGTGTAAATGTATTTCAGAAATATTAAGAAGTTACTATAACGAAACTTCACCTTATACTTTTCATAAAAATGCTCCATACTAAAAAAAAAAAAAAAAACAACTAAAAACACGCCTTAAACTTTAAGCGATTGACACTAAAAATTTATCTTTGTTCCTCCCCGGAATTCATTTGTGTTAATTTAATTATAACCATTTAAATATTACGTTTTCCTTAACTAATTTACATTTCACAGCATAGTTGCTTTTTATGCAATCCTGTATCTCCTTACTTAGCCCAGATCATCTGTTATTGGCATAGATGATAACGATCAAAATACTACTATATAGCTGAAGCAAACCTAACCTAGTAGCATTATGAAGGCGAAGCAGATCCTAATCACTGCAAAAACCTCACTTCCAGGTTAGGTTTACCCCCACTATAGAGCAATGACACTGAAGAAACTTGATGCTTGCTTCGGAGAAGCCTTCATTCAAAATTATCACTACAATTACTATTAATGTTACTGTTGTATGGCACCAAACTTTTGTAACAATGGGTTTTATATTAAATCATTTAATAGGGAAATTGCATGAAATTTACTGTTTTTTGACCATAACTTTTTTTCTAAAGAACAAATATGGCCAAACAAAGTAATGGGACCTAAGTTGAGCTGTCCAGTATCCATTAAAAAAATAATCATCAAAACCGGTTCACTAGGCGAGACGCTGTGAGTGGACAAAAAAAAAAAAAACATACATACGGTATGAACTGATAACCGCCTCCTTTTTGAAGTCGGTTAAAAATAGGCGCCTTGGATAAAAAAAAATCTGGGAACCACGGCATTAGTCAAAATTTTAATGAAAAGGCTTCTGGTTTTAACTGAGTTCAAGTCGGCGCTGAATAGTTACTTGTTGTGTTTTTTACGATTTGCAAATTTATACTTCAAATTAAAAAAAATTATCAAAAATCCTACGATGTCACTTTTATTTTGAAAAAGGAGGGGGGAAACTCCATCACCATTTTATTCTTTGGGTGAAGGAGGTAGATTTGGATGGGAATGAGGAAAGCATTTTTAAATTAACGATTTCGAATAAACCGATGAATGAAGGAAACTTTGATTTTAAAAAGGGATATTACGTAGTTTTATGATGTTTCTTATTTGTATATTTAATACAATAAATCTTATGTTAGCTGGAACCGCAATATCCGGTATAAAATTCTAAGAAAAAAAAAAGGAGAGAGAGAGAAAAAAAAGAAAGAAAGAAAAAAAAAAGACTAAGAGTAAGGCTCGGCCGGCGCAATAAGGCACCGGCGCACAGTGGTTCGAAACGACAAAAAAGCGGAAAAAATTCAATAACTTTGAATATTCTCAAAAAATCCTTTGGAAAATTGTTGCATGGTAATATTTATCTTCATGCTTGCTGATTGTATTCACTGCAAAACCCCGATTTTACGTCCCTCGAATCTACGTTTTCCCCACATTTTACGTTTTTTATCATCAGATCCCAGTTTTCCGTACACTAATAATATTAATTTAACCCGGATGGAAAGTTATATTTTTCGAAAACCATAACTATTTTTAAATCAAGGAAGGACACCATTAAAAAACTATTTCTTATTATCGCCGCCGTTATCCATTTAATATTGATCAGGGTTCGAAAATATCTATAATATTTTGATTTATAGCCCATATTTTCAACCTGAAGTCATTAAATAGTAACCGCTTCCTCAAATCATTGTTGTTTATTTTCTAAAATTGTCTTACAATATATAGATTTAAAATTAATGTTTCTTTCATTACTTATATACATAAATATGCATTTTATGTAAAAATTTATGCATTTTAAATGGCATTAAATATAATGGATAACTACGATAGTTTATGAAATGTGATAATTTAATATTTTAAGAATAAAATATAGCATAACTAAGGTTGATATTGGCTACTACATAGGTTATTGACAATTATATTCATATACTCTTTGAAATTGATTCCAAATATACACAAGCCCTGTAAAAAATCAAAGAAAAAACATCACAGTATCCTACATACACATAAATAAGATTTTATGTAAAATTTACACATGGAAAACTTATTTAAAACCGTATGTTATATTAGTATAGTTTTATTGATTATTGCAATATGTAATGTTTATGTGTATTTTAGGATTAATATTTTACTTTAAAATTTCATTAATTTTAATCGAGTTACTTGAGCATTAGCTGTTTTACACACTTTTCTTTTGTTAGCTACTTTTACAAAATTAAAAATTTCAGAAATTAAAAAAAAAAAAGCATTAGTCAGTACACAGCCATAAAACACGTTTTCTTTTTTTCTTACCTACCATTAAATTTAAACGAGGCATTGTTAATCTACGTTAATATTGTTACATTACTAATATTTTTATGATTATAAAATAGAAAAGAAATATCATATATTACATTATATTAATATATCATATAAAGAGCGCATTATTTTTAGTTATTTTCAATAATAAAGGAATAATGTTGATATGATTACTACACATATTTTTTATATTGCAAGTCTCGCAGTTTGAAACATAAATATCGAAAATTTTCTGATGAAGAAAAAATTGTGTGTGCATCTTTTGTTTGAAAGAACAAAACAAATCCAAAAAAAAAGAACAAGAAAGGGTTATAAGTCTTAGATGCCAAAATGTGATTCCATGACAAGTATGCAAAAGGAAATACTTCATTTTTGTTATTGAAATATAACAGTGATGAAGAAAGATGACTAAATAGTTTCTGGTTTTTATTAGCAATAAGAGGTGCGACTTTCGTTTAGCCTATAAAATGATCTTAATTTATTTTATTATTTTTTTTAATTTCCTTATTTTTAAAGTGTTTTAGAGAAATAAAACAATTAAATTTGATTAAATATCTATTTCACTTACTCCTTAATATAACTTTTAATACGCGTAAACATTCCTGACTCGATGCGTAAACTAGCCCCGTGTCCAAGTTTACGCGACCGACTTAGACTTTTTTTTCGATTAAAAACACAAACTGAGTAACAACTGAATCTACTCATTTTGACTTCATTTCAAGCTTGAAGAACTACTGCACATGACGAAAAGTAACGCAAATTTAAAAAGGTAGAAGATTCGACCTTGTACCATGAATATTCCTGGATTGAAATTGAAAGTACTTTCAATTTCAAGACAGTCAAAAGACATCTTTTCAGTATCATTATTTCAAATCAAACAAAACACCTTCACAGTTTTTTTTGCTCAATAAAACAACAATCCTTTACCCTACAACTTATAAGAGTGAAGGTCATGTCACACTTATTATTATCGGAAATCCGGTTGATTGTGATAGCATGCTCAATACTGAAGATAGTATTTCTATGATTCTCCTGATAACGAAGTATTGTTTCAAAACATAATGAATATTTTCTTCACCGATAAAAGAAAATGGGAAGTATTACACACAAAAGATAAATGCTTGAAGTTAAACCAAGTTTCTTTTTAGTTTCCAATATAGTATTTCTTTTAGTATTGCCGTATAGCAGGCGGTGGGTGTAGCTGATTTTTATGTGACAGAAATAATAATAATGATAATATTAAAAAAATCACTCACTCTGATCGATGCTGGCCGTGCCAATTCTTTCTGATGTATGCAAAATATCTAACAATAGTCTTCTTTTTTTTATATCGAACCCCCCATCCCCCCCCCCCAAAAAAAAAAAATTCGTATCCACATCTCTGAAAAGGTGTTCCAAGAAAACATGCTTTTCAGATCCTTTCCACCGAGTAAGTTTCTTCAATACAATATAGCATCGCTTCAGAGCAACAGTAAGCTATCTAAGCTAGAAAACAACAATAAGATATCCTACTCAGGGGCGTGCACGGGGGGAGGTGGGAGAAGGGACGTCTGTTGGCGCGCGCCTGAAGGGGCCTCGAGATTTTTAAAATGAGGGGTGAATTATACGTAGGGACTAGGAATGTGTCGTTCATGAACAACCAGTTAAAAAAGAACGAATCCTTGAAATGAACGGATCCGTTCGTTCACTTAAAAAATGAACGGCCGTTCTTTTGAAGGGTGAGCAGTTTAGAACATTGCATTGATGCACTTGTTTAAAAATCGCTTTTTTTTCAAGTACATTCATCTTAAAATTCAACTCTCAATCAACCTCAAATTTCTTTTTCTCAGTGCAGTACAATGTATTCATTCAAACCTTTTTACTTTTGCAGTTCATTTGCAATTTTCTAATGTATCCATTATAGAGACGTACCGAGTAGCACTTTGGCCGAGTAGCCGAGTACCGAGTACTCGGCCTTTTATTACTCGGCCGAGTACCGAGTTACCGAGTACTCGGCCTTTCACTACTCGGCCGAGTTCCAAGTACCAATTATGTTTTAAGAAGAACCACCGACAGACATGTGATGAATTTTGAACTTATTGGAATAGTAGTATAAACTCCTTGTCCATATAATAGTTTTTAAAACTAAATTCCTGCTGAAATTTAATTACGTATTATATATATACAATTTTGTTTGTGTCAAAAATTTTACAAAAAAATAATTTTTTTAAATTAAAAATAAATAAATAAAAGGTATGATTAATCAAGTTGGAATTAAAACAAATTACAGTAAAATCCCTCTAATGCGGACACTAACAGGACAAATTTTTTTTCTGCAATATAGAGGTGTCCGCAGGACAGGGGTTTAATAATGTTATTTGCATTGGAACTGGGGAATTAAAAATTGTCCGCATAACAGGGGTGTCCATTAGGAGGGGTTTCACTGTATACCAATCAATTATAGTTCTAATCTGCCAAAAATAAATAATTTTTAAAAGCAGATAAAACAAATGTGCCGAACACTCCAGACACGTGTTTCTGCCCCCCCCCCGTTACAAGGAACGTCTTTTTCAGTGCATAACATGTGAGCTAAAGAATGTAAAGACATTCAACAAAAAAATACGACTTTTGTCGGATGCCTTTAAATCTACGAGGCCCCATTTTGTGCATTGAAAAAGGAATTCCTTGTAATGCCAAAACACGTGTCTGCAGAGTTCCTGCACTGTATTTTTAAGGTTGTTTTATTTTTTAAGCAAAGTTATTTTTACATTTTTTATAACTAATTTTTGTTTGTAGCAAAAATCCATTTTTAATATAAAAATTCCATATTTTCTATACTTACATTTTTTGCGTATTTTTTAATAAATAAGTTTTATTAACTTTGGGGACATTAAAATAAAGATTTATTCCATTGAAGCATTACAAACTTCATTATTCTCAAAATTTAAATTTGACTTATAAATTTTAATTGTAAATGATTGCAGAATATAATACTGGCTCTTTTTTTATAAATTTTAGTATCTGCCTTGGACAATATTCAATTTTTTGCAACTACTCGGTATTGGCCGAGTATCTGATCAGAATTTGGCCGAGTACCGAGTACTCGGCAAATTGGCCGAGTAGGCCGAGTACCGAGTAGTTACCGAGTACTCGGTACGTCTCTAATCCATTAGTAATGTTTTAAGTGATTTGTTTGGACTACTAACAAAATCTTTTGGACATTCCACTTCCGGTCCCACACACCAGCTAAAATCCTTCTCATACTTTTTGTCGCCAAAATTATTTCTCAAAATACCTTTAACTTACACTTTTCTGGCGATCCCTTGGTCTATCCTTATCAACTACCATTTATATTGGTTTGACTTTATTTTTAACTTGCTTGGCGAGTTCCAAGTCGCTTATTTTTCACTAATGGTACCCGCACGGCTTTGCCCGTAATAGAAGATTAAAAGGTGTTTTGGTTCGCCTGTATATTTACAAATAATGTATGGTGAAATTTCTCGCCAATTGGCTTGTGCCCATGTTACGGTTCCACGTTATGATAATTTCGTAATTTACGCGTCCATCTTATGATAATTTTGTTCTTAAATTTGGAATAGAAAAAGAACCAGATCGAATTTTCGAAAAATCGCTTCGAGGTGCACACCCCCATGGTACAAACTAACTTTGTGCCAAATTTCATGAAAATCGGCCAAACAGTCTAGGCGCTATGCGCGTCACAGAGATCCTGACAGACAGAGAGACTTTCAGCTTTATTATTAGTAAAGATAAAGATTCAATATTTAGAGATTTTTAATAAGGATTATTACTGTCTAATTTTTTTCCCCAGTTTAAAAAGCGTTCTTTTTTTTCCGTTCTCAGCGGCATCATAGAAATAATTTTGAAGCTCCCTAATATTTTTCGGTGAGTCTTTTTGTTTTTATTAAGTTACCCGGTACTCCGGCTCAGCTACCGATATTTTTGTTGTTACATTTTTTGTTATAAATGGTCTATTGGTAATACTTAGTTGGAAAAATTAAATATCTTAATATTTTGACACGCAGAAACGGAACCTGCGAATTTTGGAATGGAAAACATATCTTATTATTCGGCAACTACGGAGCATCTTACAAAATGAATTAGAATTGCTTTATACATCTAAACCAGGATTTAACAAAAAAAAAAAAAAAAAAAAAAAATATTATTCATTTTTCATAGGCATATTGTCTTACTTTTAGATCATTTTAGTTTTTTTTTTCTTTTTTTCAAAGACTATTACTGATCTATTGAAACATTTCGAATGTACGTGAGTGTGTCGTGCAGAGAGATTACCTGCAACTTTTTAAAATGAACGATCTTCTGATGAACGGATCATTAAAAAGAACAACATTGCCCACCTCTAGTAGGGACATAGGGGTAAACAATATGGAGGGGGCTGTAAAAATCATTTGAGACGGGCCCCGAAACTTCCGGCACGACCTTGAAGCTACTGTTGCTCTGAGGCGACAATAAGGCAGAAAAGACACCTCAAACAAAAATATATTCCACAAGACAGCGATACAAGCACTGATATTCACTAGAATTTTCTCCTGTGTGGTTTCGTTCACAAGTCTTCATATGTTATTAAAAATTGAGCAGTATTTTATAAAATAACGGTTGAGTCGAAAGTACTAAAATATGTAACTGTGTACAGACAAAATTAGATTTTTTTTTAAAGAAAAACTTGTGTCCATACATAGCTAAGGGGAATATGTTGAATAAAATTACGCTCACACCCTATTTTTTTCATTTTATGAGTTAGTTAAATGCCTCATATAAATGAATAAAATGAGCTGAAACGTATTTCTTTCTAAAAGAAATTAATGATGGTCTCCTCCCTTTATTGATTATTTTTATAGGTCGCGCTCTGCGCATCAATAAAAAATGAGGAACTATTTTTAAATAAGATATATCCATGGATTGAAAAAAGAAAATTTCTTTTCATTATTTTTTGAAGAGGAACTAAAGTTGTGCTTTTAAATAACAAACTGTGGGATTTGCGGTTCACGTTCACAGTTTTTTTTTTTTTTTTTTTTTTGCCGCTTTTCTTCTTTCTTTGTTAAGTTTTTGACGGGTATTGTAAGTAATATGAAATTGGAGGTTTGATTCCAAAACCTTAAAACGAGTTTAAAAAGCAACATATAACGCTCGGGATCATTAGAAGATAAACAAACATATTACATAATATCCCTCTGAAACAATAATAATAATAATAATAATAATAATAAGTAAATAAAAATCATTATGTACACATACTCAGAGCTGGATTTACCTATAAGCTAAACCAGCTATAGCTTATAGTATCCGCTTTGTTGGGAACACCCAACTCCCGAAAAAATTACATGATTTTTGCTTTAAAAAATTACAAGCATTTAGAAACAAGTAATTAGAAAAATAAATGAATGAAAAATCAGTAAATTCCAATTTAGGTCAACAAAGAAAAAAGAAAACAAAAACATTTTTGCTATTTATAAAATTAACTTAAAAAATTGAATTTTTGAATTCCTTCTGTCCAGCGCAAATGATTCGCACGGGTCTGCTAGAGAATATATTTTTCCTTAAAGGTGTTTTTTTTAATGGGAAAGTCCAGGGGCGGCAAATAGGGGGGTCAAGAGGGGGCGGTTGCACCCCCAAATTTTTCCCTGAGAATAATAAAAAAATGGATAAATTCAATTTAGATAACTTAGAAAATCATTTGCCTGCATTTTTAGAACAGAAAAAACTGATAGAGAATAATGGTTTGCCTTAAATAAAGTAATCTCTTCATATGGATTAAATATTTCAAAATTGTGTAATCTATGTTACGATGGTGCATCTTGTATGAGATGCCCGTACTATGTTGAGACTGCGCCATTTTTACACTTAAACTCCGTGTCATTTTACACTAATTTAATACTCATATTATAATTTAATGTTTAGCTAGTAAGTGTTTTAATTCCCTGTACTAGAAACACATTTTAGCAACTTGATATATTATATGCTTTCATAGAAACGTTTTGTAAAGATATGCTATTTTTGAAAAACATCCCACATCAAAAATAGCTTCATATCAACAAATATAACTTGAGGTTCTTTAAAAATTTCAATCGTAATTATTCGCTTGACAATTGAAACTCTTAGTAATTTTCGCACTAATACATACTTGAACCAAGTGTGGAACTTTGTGACAGAGCTTTCTATAACAATTTTTACTGAATGCCAATGCAGAAGAGGTGACACAACTCACATGAAGTTGCAGTCAAAATATTAAATTAATATTTTGAATAAAACAAACAATTCAGTTTCTCAAGAAATTGAAGCAGGATTTGATGAGATACATTTATCTTTGGTCTTAAGTTCAATATTATGTAAGTTAATTATAGAAAACGAGAAAGAAAATATTACACTTATACACTAGCGCAGCCATAAATTCCTTCTGGAAGGGGTTTTTGATCAAAAATACCTTCTGGAGGGGATTTTCTGATGAAAATTACCTTTTGAAGGGGAGTTTTTGTTGAAAATTACCTTCTGAAGGGGAGGTTTTGATGAAAATACCTTCTGAAGGGGATTTTTTTGATCAAAACAGCCCTTTCATATGCATAAACTACTGCATTAGAATTTGCGTTTATGTTTAAACCAATGGCTCTGGGGGGGGGGGGGGGTTTCACGCCCCCCACCTTCTCTGTGCCACAGCACCAATGAGAAAAATTTATAGCATGAGGGAAGAGGAATTGTTTTGTGAATTACGACTATACTTTTTAATGAAGCAAAACAAACACCAGCCCAATTTAAAAAGCTTTCTTGGTTATTTTAAAGAGAGAAATCTGAAGGAAGTGCGGAAATGTGTTTTTTAACATAACTTTCTTGCTTCCATTGTTTTTTGTCTGTTTCAATCTGGTCAGTCATTTTAAAGATGATTTTTGTGTCTCAGGTGGTTAGAGAATTACTTTCGAAGCGCAATGTGGCAAGCAAGACCTTCATCTTTAGCTATACTGGAAATGAGGCAAAACATTGGATATTGATTAAGTATAGTAAGAATAGCAGACTAAACCTTTACTAAAAAATAAGAACTAGTACCGATATATTTTTGAGATAACTTGCTACAAAATAAATTTAAAGCTTTGGTCGCAAAAATTTTGATTGTTCTTAACAAACCTAATTATTCTTAACATTAAAACCATTTTATTATTTCTTCCTGTTTACCAATATTTATTTTATACCGTACTGAGGAATTTCATGTTCAAGAAACTCGACCCCCCAAACGAAATGCTGAAATGCCGCCCCTGGGAAAGTCATAATTTGCTCAATTCGACATCAATCTTCATACGTAAGGTATAATTTTAAAGGTATTTTCTAAAGCTTTCGGAGAAAAATAAACAGAGTTCACATTTTGTTTATTTAAATAAAAAAAAAAACTTAAAGAAACGGGAGTGATTCATTCGGTTAATCTATAAATTTTAGCTTAGATTGTGGAAAATGAAAGCCGGATAAGTCCCAGTGCCCGGCCCAGTAGCGGGAACGTTCGGCTCACAACCGAAGTGTCGCAAGGTCGAATGGCTTTTCATCCCCCCCCCCCTATAAAACTAAAATTAATTAATTAATTAATTAATATTTGAAAAAACTGCATTAACGTCAAGTGTCATCCACAACAAGTTTGAAAAGATGTTTGAACAAGATAGATAAATATACAGGGTGGTCCGTTTTAACCTGCAAAGACCTCTATTTTCGCAACCGTTAGTCCTAGATGCACACTTTCAATTGCAAAAATGTTCAAAATCAGATGCAAGGTTAAGGTATTGAAAGTTTAAAGCAAAAATAAAAATGAGTCAAAAAATACGAAAAGTTTGAAATTAGTACGACCAATATTCACCGAGATATGAAACACAGCGTTTTGTGACTTACACCACTTTACGCTCGGCTTCAATATCACCTTTTGGGGGAAAATATAGCGGCTAACAAGTGTTTAAAATTATATGTGTGCACAGAGTATGGTTTTTCAAATTGTTCGAAGTTAAGTGGCGTGTTTTTGCGCATCACGGCATAAAATTTGCATATATTTTTTTTGAATGGCAATGAAAAATATAACTTATCATTATTATTATTATTATTATTATTTTTACTTTGACAACCTGTTATTCTTCTGAAAGGGCGATATGTTCCTACTTCATCTTCTATATAGTCCCTTTAGTCCCTTAAAACTTTAAACTGTAATATCCCGTTTGAATTTTGGTCGCACAAGTGTCAAGTTTTTTGTGTCAGTAGTAGTTTTCGATAGAAAATATTTTCCGAAATATAACTTAGGGGACCTGGGGCCCGTATAAAAAGTTACATTTTGTATTTTTTGACTCATTTTTATTTTTGCTTTAAACTTTCAATACCTTAAGCCTGCATCTGATTTTGAACATTTTTGCAATTGGAAGTACGCATCTAGGACTAGCTAATGGTTGCGAAAATAAAGGTCTTGCAGGTTAAAAGGGGACACCCTGTATATAGGGAGAGTGAACTATATAGGAATTGGAAAAAGAAAAAAAAACATTAATAATTTTCAAGCGTTTGGAAATTTTGAAAATTTGAAAAAATGTAGTAACAAACCTTGGAATTGTATAACTTCTAACGAATGCTAGGGGGAGGTGGAAAGCAAAAATGTGCCGAATTCAGCTCCTTGCTTCATCTTGCATCAAAAAAGGAAACATTTTGGTTCTCACGTTTCTGTAACATTTTGCTAGAGTCAAACTTTCGTGACTGATGTTTCATATCTTGCGACATTTAATTCCAAATTCAGAATTTTAGAAGTTCTGTTTTGCTTTTATTTTACTTCTATTGTCAATATGTTTAGCACAAGAAAAAAAAAATACACTACCTGTTTTTTGCACTACTTGTAATTAAAAAAAAAAAGTTCTAAAGAGAAATCCGTAGTTTATTTTTTTATACTTAAAAAAAAACTGTTTCTTACACGGTTAGAATAATTCTGTACTTATATATTCAACACAAAGTTTCAGAGACTGGAAAGTTCAAATGAAATGCTTTAAATAATTTTAATTGCTCTATAGCCTTTGTTACCTTCTCCTCCTTCACTCTTCCTCTCTGTTTGTTGTTAACGATTTGTCGAAACAATAAACAATTTTTGCTTTAATTGATCTTAATTTGCAAAATAGTGCATAGCTTTAAAAAGTTTTTTTGTTCCGTCTGCCTATTCTTCTCTGATTTATTTATTCTTTTTTTTTTTTTTTTTTTTGGTCCCAAATACCCCTTATAAGGCTTCAAAATGCAGAATTTTAAATTTATTTTTAAAAATCCTTCGCCTTTTCCTAAAATTTAATATTTTCTATTAGATACCCTTCACCCTCCAAGGTCTATTCAAAAAAAAAAAAAAAAAAAAACCCAGCGGGAGCATTAAAAAACGGAGGAAGAAAAAAGAAAGAAATAAAAATAAAACATGGGCGATTTTGCAGTAAAGAAAGATAAATTAGAAGGAATAAAAATACAATGTAAAGGTGAGTTAGATCAGCAATTCTCAACCGGTGGTTTGGCGAACCAGCACCGTTTAGCAGAAACAATTGGCATTCCGCAGTGGAGTATTCACACCAAAAAACCTGACCAAAAGTCGAAAATGGAATTAAAGTCGACA
This sequence comes from Uloborus diversus, assembly GCF_026930045.1. Taxonomy (NCBI): domain Eukaryota; kingdom Metazoa; phylum Arthropoda; class Arachnida; order Araneae; family Uloboridae; genus Uloborus; species Uloborus diversus. The sequence goes on along the minus strand of NC_072732.1, from coordinate 61,367,106 downwards.
TTTTTTGCTTATCCACGGTAAAAAATTTTCCTTACTCAAAAGAGAGAGAGAGAGAGAGAAACAGGGCCTGATTACCGCACAGGCCTACTAGACCTGGGCCTGGGGACCCCTCTTCCTAAAGGGCCCCAAATTACTCAAAGAATTATGCATACCATTATATACAAAAAATACACACATTTTTAAAATAATAGCCTTTAGGGAGCCGCAAAATTATTGTGGGCCTTGGGCCTCACTTTTAGTTAGTCGGGCTTTGGAGAGAGATATAGAGAGAGAGAAAACATTAAATGATAGTAATAATATCCTATACGGCTTCTTTTATGCGAAAACTTATCGTGTTGCGTGAAAACGTATCCTATACTGCCAAATTTTGTGATTACTTTTCTATGATTTTCAGCAATATTTATCGCTTATTATGTATAATTATTACAATTACTTATCTTATTTTTAAGATTTAAATATTTTTTGTAACTGTTATTTAACATTAAGTAGAATTTTATTTATGTGGCATTTATTAATTCATTTTTTTATTATTACTGTTTTGGAAAAAAAAAGAAAGAAACCCTCAGCCGTTCTCAAAATGTTTGACGGACGTGATTTTTTCCCCTTCTTTTTTTGCAAAGAAAAAAAAATTCACATGTTTTTAACGGTCAGTAAATGCAAGCTTTTTTTTTCAAAAAGAAATAAATAAAATAATGGTATTTTGAATTCAAATTATGTTTTTCGTAATCCCGAGCGTGTGTGTTTGTGTAGGCATGTGTAAGTGTATATGTACGTGCGCACGTGTGTGTGTGTGTATATATATATATATATGTTCGCGTTTGTATGCATGTATGTACGCGCGCATGCGTGTTGTAGGCCTTCATGTGTGCAAGCGTACGTGAGGTGTATGTATGTGTGTGCAAGTAGGATATGGACGCAACCTGGAGACTGTGTTCAGTAGAAGAGCGGCAGTGGGAGGGGCCGATCGACGGTGGTGCTAAACAGGAAGGCGGGGGGGGGGGGGGGATCAAAAGACATCATTCAACAGTTAAATAAAAAACAATTAGCAATTATGATATTATGATTGCTCAAAAAACATCATTGGCCCGCGATTTTTTTTTTTTTTTTCAAAAGCACTCGAAGGTCCGGCGAACATTTTCCCTGCGCTGTTGCAACCGATGCAGAAAAGACTGTTTGTCAGAGATTTATTTTACAATCATGGACAATTTTAACGTTTATTCTACGAGAATCTTGCTGAACTGACGCAGGATTTGACACCTCATTTATGTCGCCAAGTTATCATTACATCCTATGACTGTTTTCTTTGGAATTAAGGATCGTAAATATTTTTAGTTTTAAAACATTGACAGTAATAGGAAAAAGAGATGATGCGTAGTGCGGAAAAGGTGCCAATGGTAGAATGCGCACATAACAAATTCGAAATTTTTGGATCAGCCTCAATTGCGTTCTGTCGACCAAATACTGTTTTTCGACATTTTTAACAAAATTAGTGATCTTTTTTTTCCGATAATGGGTAGTGTGATTGAAGTGCCATATGTGGCAATAAAGTCTCGTATAAAAACTAAGGTGAGTGGTATAATTCCCTCCTTTGACACAAGAGTAGAAGTTTACGTAGACGTTTTAGCAATTAGCTTTTAAACGTTTTTAATAAATTTCGTCAAAACGCTAAAATACAGTTTCTGCCGTATTTATCTGAAATAATTGTACAGTTTGTCCCATATGCATTGTTGTGAATTCTCAGGATGGTTATATTATTTATTTGTCTTTTAGATCCCTTTGCGCCCCCCCCCCCCCCCACTCGTTTCTTCTGGCGAATCATACAGGGAAATCAGTTCATAAGACGAAAAATGAGAGATACATTAACTCTTCTTTAGGTTTGCTGTCTTCAAATTCTGCAGGACGTAGTCCAAGTGAAACAGTTTCACAACTATCAAGTAGGGGAAAGCGGGGCCCAGTGGGACAATTTTAATTTCTTTTGTTATAAGTTCTTTAGCTGTAGTTTAAAAGAAATTTTATTTGCAGAACATGATTATAGAACTCTTGAGCTGTAATTTCCCTCATAATATTCCTTTTTAAAAAGATTGATTTTCGAAAAGCTCTTAAGTCGTCCCTCTGTGCCCCATGTGGGGGCACAGTAGGACACAAGGCATGGCGTAAAGTGGGATATTGAGAAATACTCATAAAATCAGCTATAGTATTATGACAATACTATAAAGATGAAAACAAGATACAAAATAATTTTTCAAAATATTGCATCCGGGATTAAATACATAGCAAGACATGAAAAATGAGTGTCACAAAAAATTATCTCCCCTCTACCCCCTTCTATTTGTTAGAAATTTTAAAATTCAAAATTTGAAGTCACTCTTCCAAATTTTCAGCACTTATTTACTTTTTCAAGTACTTTTCATATTTTTAGTAACGAATCGTGAAATTTTTCGCGAGTTGGAGCAAGCGTTGCTAGTATGCATAAAAAGAATAAAACTAAGACAAAAAAAAATAATAATAATAATAATAATAATAAAATAAAATAAAATAAAAAAAAATAAATTAAAAAAAAAAAATCCGCATAAAAGCTCGGACTTCAATTGTAGCTTAAAAAGCATAACAGCGTGTGTTAATTAAACTGGTCAAATATTTCACAAACATGAATACATTTTTCGTGTCGTTGGTTATGTTTTAATGCTTATTTTTTCACGTAGACGATAATTTAATTATATCTTAGAAAATAAAAAAAAACCCAGCTAGTTAATGATTTTTCTTGAAGATAGCTGTTTGAATTCGAAATAAAACACCAATAATTCTGAAGCTCCAAATTTCATCTCATACAAAAAAATCTGCTGGTATCAAAATTTAAATGAGGACTATGTTTCCAACACCAAATTTGCAAAAGAATCTTAAATGCCTTTTTGCTTAATATCGCCTCGTCGTTAATTACAGTCCTATAAAGATGACACTGAAAAATGAGCTCCTTCAAATATTGATTCTATTTCACACCTCACTGACTTGCAACCTTTCTCGAGGAAATAGCGGAGAAACATACAAACAACTCTTTTGCAATATATTGCAAACGATTTTAATCATATGCAGGTGTTACAGCCAAAAATTAATGCAATTTATAAAAATGGTAATAAATTTATATTTTACACTTTATGGAAATTTTATTATGAAATAACTACTTCAATCAAAAAATTGACCAAAATGTACCAAATTTTAACACTCTTTTCGACAACAAGTTTTTGAAACTTGATTACAGGTGAGAGGGGTGTGACGACTTTACGTTACGTATCAGAAGTTCTGTTGTGGGTACGTGAAGACCGAATTGGAGAGTGTCGACTTTTACCGGTGACTCACTGGAAATATTCCGTCTTTCACTGAGGTCTTTGGTATGCGAATGTTCGATATTCACTCGCTAATGTCAGGGGTTACAAGAATTCGGACGGCAATATCTAGTCTTTTTCTAATTGAATTGATTTTTGAAGTCAGAATATAAATAAATCAGATTTAAAAAAAAATACTGCAAGCACAACTCTTTCAAAATTTAATTTAATCATTTCAACTTAAACCAAATAAAACTATTTTTTTTTTCCAGAGTAATAGTAATTTTTAAAAACGTAAGCTTGAAACAAGTTACTCGTTCAAAGTTGAATTAAAACCACAAAATAAATAAATAAACTAAACAAATAGCGCTAATATAACACAGAGTCGATAGTTTGTATATTACTTAAATCAACTGCATTCTACTGTAAACTGAATATGACCTACTTGAAAAGAGCTTGTTTGTTTCATCAAAAATCCTTCTTTGATACATACCTAAAAAGAGAAAATATTTATAAGTTAAAACTATCCTTCTATACACAAATTGTAAAAACTACACTTTTCATTTAATATATTAATAAACTGATTGAAAAGAAAAGGATCAACCAAAATGACATAGCATTACAAATGTATGGTAAACTTTTGCCAGTTTGTTTGATACGATTCATAAATTTTTCATGCAACAATCTAAAAAAAATCCTTTACAGCTTAGATACACATCAGAATTAAGATTTGTTCATTGAGAACATTTCGATCCAAGTAAAACGTTTGATTAGCTTCGCGGAGGGAAGAATAACACTGTCATGGGAAGGCAAACGCAGTATCTGCAAACTTTTCAGTTTTATTTATTTACTAGTGGTATCCGCACGGCTTTGCCCGTAATAGAAAATTAAAAGGTCTTTTGGTTCGCCTATATATTTACAAATAATGTATGGTGAATTTTCTCGCCAATTGGCTTGTGCCCATGTTACGGTTTCACGTTATGATAATTTCGTAATTTACTCCTCCTACTAATTTCTTATGATAATTTTGCTCGGGAAAATGTTCTTGGAATAAAAAAGAACTACATCGAATTTTCGAAAAATCGCTTCAAGGTGCACACTTTCATGCTGGAAACTAACTTAGTGCCAATATTCATGAAAATCAGCCGAACGGTCCAGCGCTATGCGCGTCACAGAGATCCGGACAGAAAGACTTTCAGCTTTATAATTAGTAAAGATTTGCATTTTTGTTCTTTATTATACATTACGTGTGTTTATGTGTAGGGGGGTATGTGTATGTCTGTCCAGGCATGAGTGTGTGGGTAGTTGTGTGTATGTGAGTGTGTTGGTGTGTTTGTGTGTGTCTGTATGTATGCGTGTGTGTGTATGTGTGTGCGTATGTGTATGTGTGTGTCTGTATGTATGTATACGTGTGTGTGTATGTATGTATGTGTGTGCGTATGTGTATGTGTGTGTGTGTGTGTGCATGTATGCGTGTAAGTGTAGGATATGGACGCAACCTGGAGACGGTTTTCGCTATAGGAGCAGCATCGTGAGGAGCCGGTCGACGGTGGTGCTGCAGAGGGTGCTGGCGGGAAAATAAAATGATAGGAATTCAAAACAGTCAAGTGAGAACAATAAGCAATCGTGATTGCTCAAAAAAAAACGTCAAATCCCAACATTATCCTATTGTTAGTAAGGCATCCAAAACGCATTTCTTCAAATATCTCACCTCATTTCAGCAGATACTGCATTTTACCTTCCCACAGCAGAATAGCGTGCGTCGACAGAATCATTATTTTACGAGACGTAGCAAGTACAATCGCTTCTTTAATTGTTTGGCTCAAACTCTGAAAGCGATTCTGATAATTGGAGTTCTATTGTGCTTTTTTCCCCAACATTCCGCAACTGGCTCGTAAAATTCACTCTGATAACACTAGATGGTTGCACTGTACTCATGGGTCGCAGCAACACATCAGTTTTACCCGCCTAACATTATTATTTAAATCTCAGACTTATGACCGTCTGTTACTGAACCCTTGTCAGTTACTGGTGTCGTTACTCTAGTTGTACTGAATGAATTATAAAAAAAGAAGGAAAAAATACGTAAATACACATACAAATGTTCTTTGTTTTTAACTTGCAAAAAGAAAAAAGTACTCTAATTTGTTAAAATGAAGTATTCGATAAGAAAGGATAAACGGAGGAAGAGATCACATAAGTACCAGTAGATTAAGATGTTCGAAAACTTGCTTGTAGAGACAATTGAAAATCACAAAACACATTTTGTTCGGTAGCGAGTCGTACAACAACAACAAGCGGCCAACTGTCACTGAGACACTGTCTCATGGGAGTCCTTTTTGAGTAGCTCTAATACCCCCACGTGAAATCGGTTCCAAACAGAAAGAGAACCTTGTCATTCTGTATTGCCCGACTAATCCATAATATTCTCCTCTCATCTACTTATTACAGCGTGCCCCATTTAAACTGTAACGCCTCTATTTTCGCAACCGTTAGTCCTAGATGCACACTTCCAATTGCAGAAATGCAAGGTGCGTGTTCAGACATTGAGAGTTTTAAGCGAAAAAGAAAATGAATGAAAAAATACCAACTCTAACTGTTTATACGGGAGCCTAGGTCCTCTAACTGCGGAATTATGAAAGTAAAAAACATAGCACTATGTATATTTTTCATTGTTATTGAAAAATAAATGCAAATGTTATGCAATGATAGCTAAAATCAACACCACAAAAGCTCGTAAAATTTGAAAAAATTTACTCTATGTGCAGGTGCACACATAATTTTAAACCCTTGTTAGCCGCTATATTTCACCACAAAGGGTAGCATTGACTGCGAGTGTAAAGTGGTGTAAGTCGCAAACCGCTGCGTTTCGTACCTCGGTGAATATTAAACGTACTAATGTCATTCTTTTCGTGTTGGAAATATTTTTCAATAGAGATTACGTCCCTAAATATTAATAAAGGACCTAGGGTTCGTATAAAAAGTTTGATTTCGTATTTTTTCACTGATTTTCTTTTTTCCTTTGAACTTTCAATATCTAAACTCTGCACCGTATTTTGACCTATATTTGCAACCGGAAGTATGCATGTAAGCATAACCGTAGAGAAAAAAGACGTCTTGCAGGTTAAACGGGAACACGCTGATTAAAATTTGATATGATACATTTTGTTTAAAACAAATTTCCACGGCTAACTGAGCTGCTATGCTTGCTCGAAAGTTTGAACTAGCATGAAAGAAACCAAAGCAAAGTCGCATATTCGAGGCTTGATCTAGCAAACTGATAACATTTGAGTTGAAGCCGGTCTGGGTTCAGAATTTTCTGCCCATAAAACTTCTTATCACGTACAATCCAACCCCACTCTTTGATCAGTTGGTCAATATCCAATTAAAAAATGACGCAATTTTTGCGTGTATGAAACTGTCACAGTCAGTGGTTGGAAAAACTACTTTTTTTGTAGCGAACTACAACTACTTTATTACAAATGTAGTTAACTACAACTACAACTATTTTTTTCAAAATGTAGCAACTACAAACTACTTTTGAAAAGTAGTCGCTACTTCGCTACTTTTTAAAAAATAAATAAATAAAAAGCATACATATACACACCGTTTGAGGATTGAATGAAAAAATTAAACTGGTTTAGATTAATATATTGACTTATTTGAAAATGAAATATTTACTAATAATTATATATTTATTGTTTCATTCCTTTACCGAGCAAATTGGTCATTCCAAACGATTTTTTTACGATTTTTACGAATATTCAATGCAAGAAAGGATTTAAAAAGTTGAAGGACTTCAACTTTCAAGTTTTTAATCCTTTCCTGACAGTGAATATTTCATTCAAGAAGTGCAACTAGGCTACTTGAAAGTTTAATAGATGTAGTCATAATTTGATTAAAATTTTGTATAGACACTAGCCGCTTGCGGCGACCAGCTCGTCCGCCTTTTTGCGCCAGGGTTGCCGCTTTCGTCGGCTGATTAGACATTTTAGCGACGGTATTAATCAATGTTTTTCTCTATATATCAATATTATCATTCGCCTTTTTACGCCAACGTTGGCTTCTTCGGCGGCTGCTTAAATAAATTTTGTGTTGAATAAAGTATTTTCTAGATCTATCTCCCGTTATGTCCTTTGTAATATTTTTAAAGGGGGGGGAGGACTCTTCATGCAAATTTTGCCGGAAAATAACAAAAAGCACTTCCACTTTTATGTGAAAGCATTGTTTTTTCAAAGTCATGGTGTGTGTTTGTGGGGGGGGGGGGGTCATTGATCCCCCGTTGAAATTCCTCTATTTCTTACTGTCCATCTACTGTATCCACCTCTATATTTGTCCATATATAGTCCCTCTTTCTCTCTATCTATCTATACGATCCATGCATATCTACCTCTGATAGTAATTAACAATCCTTTTCTGTGTTAAAAAAAAAAGTTTTTTGCTCACTTAATATCATCTCTCTATCTACCAAACCTAACCACCAATCCCTACTAAAATCATGCAAAATACCGCGGGCTTTATTTATTTACTTAAAATTGCACGCAAAAAAAAAGGCTCTAAGTACCCATAAATATAGCAAAACGTCCAGAAAAAAAAATAATAAAAAATATATTAATTTGAATTTTCGGCATCTTGAATTCAAATTATGTTTTTCGCAATCACGAGTGCGTGGTTGTGTGTGGGGGTATGTGGGTATGCGTTTGTGTGTACGGGTTATGTGTATGTGCGTGTAGGCATGTTTGTTTGTGTCTGTGGGGGGATGTGCATGTGTGTGTAGGCATATGTATTTGTGTCTGTGTGCAGGCGTGAATGTGTGGGTAGTTGTGTGTATGTATGTTTTTGTGTGTGTATGTGTGGGTGTCTGTATGTATGCGTGTGTATATGTGTTTGTATGTGTGTATGTGTTTGTGTATGTGTGTGTAGGTGTATGTGTGTGTATAAGTGTGTGTGTGCGTGTGTAGTTGTGTATGTATGCGCGTGTGTGTAGGACATGGATGCAACATGGAGACAACTTTCGCTAGAGGTGCAGCATCGTGAGGAGCCCGTCGACGGTGATGGTGCGGAGGGTGGCGGTGGGAAAAATCAAAGGAACGTCAAAAACAGTCAAGTGAGAACAATAAGCAATCGTGATTGCTCAAAAAAAAAAAAAAAAAAAAAGTTGGGAAAATAAAGATATGAAATCTTTGAACGTTGGAAAAAAAAAAAGTGAAGAGAAAGCAACCGATTTCAGTTAGGTCACGTGATTAGGAAGTGCGGAACTCAGCCGGCAATGCTTACAGGTCGCGCCGTGTTCTGCATTTAAAAAATTATAATAAAAAAACTTTTGCGTATTTTTAAAAACTTTTTTCTTCTGAAGGGGGCAGAATGTTTTTACTATTACCAACTAAAATTTTGGAATTGAGGGCTCAATACTTTTTGCAGGATGGGTTTCAAAAAAAACTAAACCCAGAAAAAAATGCGAAATAAAGGTTTTTTCAAAAATTTATAAAAAATACAAAAATTGCTCTATCTTCAAAATTTTTTCATTCATCCTATTTAAAATTAAATTTCCTACACTATAGTACAAAAAATATTTGTGTGGTGCGATTGGTTCGGGGTCTGTGGGGTAAAAAGTACTAAAAAGTGCAAAAAAACGCATAAAACATTAAATAACTTTTTTCTAATTAAAATATCAAAAATCGAAGCCCGAGGTGCACAACTTCAGCAAAAACTACACCTGTATACCAAATTCCATCTTTCTAGGCCTAACCGTTTTCCCGGGATGCGCGCCACACACACACACACAAACATCTTATTTTATTATATGTATAGATACATATATGTACATAAAATTGATTTAGATGGTTAAAAACAGCTTTAAACAAAAGAGAAAAACTTTAATTTTTATTATAGGAGTTAATTTTACAGGCACTTATATTTTTTGTAAAAACTAGTTAATTGATTTTGAGTTTCAAGCTAGGGATCCGGATTTGAACACCATCTGCTTTCTTACGTTACTGATAAAATGAAATAAGAGCATTTTTCAATTTTACCAAATGACCTTGAAAACTTACAATATTTAATAATTGACTTTTATTTTGTTGATATATCAACACTCAATCAGGAAAAAAAAATTCTAAAAATATCCCAAACGGTACCAGTGTATTTATAATCAAATATTAATAAATATCCAAAATATGAAACATAACTAAGAATGCTTATTTTACTTCAATGTTAAAGTGTCGATTAGCGCGAAATGGCTGAATAGAGGTTTTTTCCGAATAACGATTTTTAGACCTAACGCGAATTCCTTACCCCGTAACACGAAAATTTTCGGAATGGAATCGCAAGGCTTAGGTATCGCCTTCTTTATTGGGTACTAAATATTAGTTTCGTGAATGAGCTTTCCTTTTAGCATCACTGAAAGCAAAAGTACCCCATTAGTCAAAATATCGCTTTGTTAATTTAGAAATCGTCACTCCGCATCTTTTTCACTCTTAATCTGAAGTTGACGGAACGTTATTTGACATAAGCGGGCTGTTTTTCTCTCGTTTTAAAAGGAATAATAGAAAGTTTCTGACAGCTAAAGAAATTTAAAAATTTTCGATATTCTTGAACAACTGAAAAGTGCGTCGAATATAATTATACTCTACTATAAAATATAAACTCTACAGCACTATTGTAGTGCTGCATTTTATTATTGCTACATACTATACGTACTGTACTGTTTCATTTTATGCCAATCTCTCCTATTGATTTTGTGCACCCTAGCCGTACTTACATTCAATAACAAAGCTTTTTTTTTCAATGCGCAAGTGTCGACTAGCGCGAAATGGCAGAATAGCGAGCTTTTTTTTAATAAAGAATTTTGGAGCTAACGCGAATTCCTCACCCCGTAAGACGAAAATTTTCGGAAGGGAATCGTAAGGCTTAAGTATCATCTTCTTTATTGGGTACTAAATATTAGTTTCGTGAATGAGCTTTCCTTTTCGCGTTAGGAATTCGCGTTAGCTCCAAAATTCGTTACTCGAAAAAAGCTCGCTATTCAGCCATTTCGCGCTAGTCGACACTTGCACATTAAAAAAAAAAAAAAACTGTGTTATTGAATAAAAATACGGCTGGGGTGCACAAAATCAGTCGGAGAGAATGGCATAAAATGAAACAGTAAAGTACGTATAGTATGTAGCAACAATAAAATGCAGCACAACAATAGTACTGTAGAGCAGACACAGTAATTATATTCGACGCACTTTTCAGTTGTTCAAGAATATCGAAAATTTTTAAGTTTCTTTAGTTGTCAGAAACTTTCAATTATTCCTTTTAAAACGAGAGAAAAACAGCCCGCTTATGCGAAATAATGTTTCATCAACTTCATTTTAATAATGAAAAAGATGCGGAGTGACGATTTGTAAATTATCAATTTCAGTTCTCTACGTTTATATTCGAAAAAATGAAGTTACGAAATGAGTTAAAATAGTTTGAGGGGTGTTTACAAATGTCTAAAATAATTGGTATGTTCATTAAAAAAAATCGTATACATACTCTTTTTCTCAACGCGAAATTTCAACCTAAGTGGGGAGTCATATCCCTAAAGTAAGTTGAGATTTGACTGTAAATGTGGAAGACATTCATACCTTTGGCTTAACGGGCAAATTTTGCACAAAACGGAAACATTTCCGTTATTATACATTTCTATGTAATATTTATTGTTAGTTGGCCAGAGAGAGGGTAGTTCAGTGTCATCCTCTTCTATAACATTTACAGTAACTTCCAAATTAGGAGGATATTTTGGAGCAATAATCTCATTGATATCTAAAATATTCATCCACGGGACATTCTCTGCTGTGCTGACAGAAAATACAAACGGAGTACTACTTGACAGTTATCGCTTATTCTTTTCTTTCTGAGCCATGCCCTGCTGAAAGAAAATATTAGGGAAATGTGAAAATTTCGATGCCAAACAAACTAATGGAGTCTAACAGATAGAACATATGGCGTCAAAATATGTCTGATGTCAGCTCGTATTTTTCAGAGTCTTACGAATCTGATTGATGCAAGTTTAACTCGCGTAAGACTTGCACCAGTCAGATTGTTTGAAACCTCGTTATTTTTTTTTTTTTTTTAACTTTACTTAAAAGTAGTTTTTAGAAATCGCTACAAACTACTTTTTTTTTGTAGCGAACTACTCGCTACTCTACTTTTTTTAAAAAGTAGTGCTTTACACTACAAACTACTAAAAAATGTAGCTACTACAATAGCGTCGCTACTTGTAGCGGGCTACTTCCAACCACTGGTCACAGTTGAAAAATTTCAGCAGAATGAAACCTCGCTAACGTAGAAGTAATATCACCGTGAAATCGGTACCATCCCAAGTGAGCTCACAATACAATTGCAGTAGAAAAAAAGTTTCGCCATTTATTTCGAACAGTTAAGCTAAAAGCAAGAATGATTCCCGCAGGGATATCATAACGTTTTCCCTTCTAGAAAAGACATTCACACACAATTACTTTTTGTAATTAATTTCCTTTTTGACTTTCAGCGAAAATAAATAAAATGCATGAACAAAAAAAAAAAAAAAAAAAAAAAACTAAAAAGAAGATTTACAAATAAAACGTTCACTTAGAGCAAAACTATTTTTTAAAACAAAAAGGAAAAAGAAGGCCCATTATCATGCAACAGTTACGTAAGAAATGATGGACATAAATAAAGTAAAAATAAACGTGTTTGCTTACTTTTGTATTCGATAATGCTATTAGAATATTTGATCTTGACATTTACCAAAAAATGCACTTTTAAGGCTGGAGCATGCCTTTAACGTTTTGCTCCCTTCAGCGTTTTTTTAATTCTTCTCTTACAAGCACTTAGATGGCAAGAAAAACATCGCCTTCTGATGTACGGCCAGCTGCTCTCGACGGGCTTGAAGTACACAGGGAAAAAAACTAACTCGTATAATTTGTGTTTTCATTCTGCTTAAAATACTGGAATCGAGTTGAGTAAGAGAGCGCGTCGTGGTAGCAGGCAAGCATTAAAAAGAAAAACGGAATTAATCTAAGAGGGAAAAAACTTTTTTTTTTTTCGACTGTGATCTTAGAGTAAGGAGACACTGAAAATTAAATCTAAAATATTCCTCCAGTAGCGTTCAGTTTTTACGCCAGACCTGATAAATTAAACTAAGAAAATTTATTTCTGACAAAACAAACTCGAAAGCAACATTGAACAATTCATTATAGTACGATGTTAAAAATCGTCGAAAATTAAAATGGAATCCTTTTTGGTTTTAACGCAGGGGCGGCAAATAGGGAGGGCAAGAGGGGGCGGTCGCACCCCCGAATTTTTGAGCAAAATGATAAAAAATGGTTAAATTCAATTTTTGTAAATCGCACATCAATGTTCATTTCAAAACAATCTCTCGTTCTCAGTAATATTTGATGAAACTCGACACATTTCCTGGCACATGCAAGTGTTTTCCGTTACTTAAAAGATAATTTAGGAATTGATGAAGCATTTTCTGGCCTTTTCAGTACAGAAAAAAACTGACGAAGGACGACGGTGAGCTTTAACTAAAGAAGTAATTTTCCAATATAGGCTAACTACTTCATTTTGTATGTCCAGTGTAACGATCTGGCCAGGATCTATAAATTTTGGGCCCCCTGCAACAAAATCCGTAGGGCTTCTCCCAGAGGCCAGCAGTGTATTTGCAACGTTAATAAGCCTGAGTGCCTGTTTCCCCTCCCCCCTTTTTTTCAATTTCTTGGGCCGTTGGACCCTTTAAGGATGAGCCCCCCTCCCCCCGTCACTGAGGGATCTACAGGAACGCAGATCCGGGCCTGAAACTGGAACGATGCTTTCTACAGTATCAGAGGCCCGTGCAATCAAGTGGTATGCATGATTTTCAAAAGAAAATTGCATGGTACTTTGCATTGATTGTTACGTTTATATGGTCTTCCATAGTTTTAATAGTTAAAACTATAAAGCATTTCTCAATAATTTCAAAGCGGTGATTTGACGCCTGGCAGAATTATTGCAAAACGATTCTTTAAATGATGAGAAAGCTGGTGCCATTTAGCATGAATGGCTTCGTTTAATTTGTTTATATTGTGGAAAGTTTTTGAACAGTATTTTACTCTATCAAGACATCTTCAATCCGTTACCTTTATTTTTAGACTATTCAAGCTTCAGTTCAGTTTACAATTGAAACTGTTAATGGTTTTAGCTTGGATGTTTACTTCAACCAAGTGTGCAACTTTTCCAAAAAAAAAACACAATTTAGAATATGTGACAGAAATCCACATCATATGATGAAAAGTTAAACAATGATTCAATTTTTTGTATGAAATAATGGATTTAGTTTTTAATGAAATTAACCTAAGATTTGATGATGAATATTTTTCTGTATTGTTGACTTTATATTATTTGGATTGGATGTTGAAAACGAAAAATAAAATATTTCAATGAGGCAAGAAGCATTGTTTTGTTGATAGAAACTAGATTATTCAATGAGGAAAAAGGAAGCTATTCACAATTTTTAAAGTTGCCTGGGTGATTTTTAAGAGCAAGATCTGAAAAGTGTATTTTCGTGCATAACTTTGTTACCTCAATTATTTTTTAACTATACCAACCAGTTCAGTTAGTCAAGAAAGATCATTTTTACGTCTCAGGAGGTTCGAGAATTATTTTCGAGGCACAATTTTTTTAATTTTTTAAATTTAAATCTTTAACCGTACTGGCAAAAGAGCAAGGCCCTGGGCATTGATGGATTAGTGCATGATTTCCTGTTCTTCTGAATTCCGAAAAGCATGCAATAAAAATTCACTAAAATGTAAAAACTGTAGTATCAAGGTGTTTAATATAAAATGAGTTAAAATTTTGTCATAAATTTTAATTCATTTTAGAATAAGTTATCATGTTTTCAAACATTATTGTTTGTTAACATTAGTCCCGTTTTATGACTACCTCTTGTTAGCCAGTGTGTGTTTTGTACCATACTGAGATAACTTATATTTAGGAAACTAGACCCCCCAAATGAAATGCTGAAATGCCGCCCCTGTTTTAACGTAAGGTATTCCTTTCCAGACGATACTTTTATTTGTCAAAAATTAAATTAACTTTGCTAATTAACAAGAGATGCGTTCAGTGCTGTTCAGGAATCGTCGATATATATCAGTCGATATATATCCAATATTTATTTTGAAAATATCATGATATTTTGATGTTTTCGGTAGTTATTTTTTCAACTACCGTATTTTCAATATAAAAATTATTAATCATTGTAATTTTGTTTATTTTTTCTTTAAAAATAACCAAAAAAGTTATGTAGGGGAATGTGGGTCAAAGTGAAATGGTTAAGATGGCTGAGTTTTTTCAAAATGAACAAATCAGAAATTTGTTTTGAAAATTACAGTACATAAAGAAAGAACATTGTATTTTTTGATAAAACTTGTTTTGAAATAGTATTTTTTATTTTTGGCAGTAAATTTGAGCTTTCAAAAAAAGGTAGACAATTTTCACTTTTTTTTTCCATGGTGCAAAGTGAAAAATAAAATATTTTTCTAATGAAACATTTCTATTTGAGTATGAAACATATTTTTGATAAAAAGAATCAGTAAATGAAAGGTTGAATGAATAGATGAAAACATCATGAAACAAAAAACGAATAAATAAATTATTAAATCAAATAATATATGAAGAAAATAAATGAGCGAGTAAAAAAAATGAATGAATAAGAAATAAACGACTAAATAAGTGAATTACTAAATGAATTAATGTAAATGAGTTAATTAATAAATAAAAATATAAGTGATTTACATTAAATGATTGAGTGGGTAAATGAAACAAACTATTTCACTCTGCTCCGTATGTACTTGTCTAATTGTACAATTTATTTAAAATACAAATATGCTCCACACTAACTAAATTTTTCTGCATTGAATATTAAGAGGTCTCAATTTATAGTTAAAATGTTAATGACAAGCACTTTACCATTTTATGGTAACAAAAATAATTTTTGACTTACAACAAAATATTATAATATGAGTATCAATTTTTTAAAGTTGCCTGTAGAATCAAATGCTTTAATCTTCGGCGGCATTTTTTTCCTGACTGGAATAGACTACATTTGATACTATATCGTTAAAATAATACCAGATAGATGAAGCTAAATGCAGAGAAAGTATTTCACCATTTCACTTTGCCCCATGTTCCCCTACTATATTTTTATGATGTATAAATACATGATTAATATAACAAAGTAATATAATATTCCTTTTTATTTTAGGTTCATAAATATATTAGAAATGTAACAATTGTAATTTATATTAGAAGTGCCTAATTAAATATTAAACATTGGTCAGAAAGAAAAAAAAAAGAAAAGAAAATGTCTAATGACTGTGCACCGACAAATGCATTTTTTATTTCTAAATCATACAACTGTGTAAAGAAGAAAAATGAGTAAAACAGCTAATGCTAAATTAACTCCACTAAAAATTGATACAAATGTAAAATGAAATATTAGATATAAGTAATGAAAGAAACCTTAATTTTAAGTTTACATATTGTAATAATAATCTAAGAAAATAAAGAGTAATTTGAGGATGCATTTACTATTTTGAAGACTTTAGTTTGTGTTGATTGAAAATATTGGATATGTAACAAAATATCCGATATATATATCATAATATCGAATACTTCGATATTTTCGAAAATATCATGATATTTTCGACCCCTGATGCTGTTAGATATTCATGTTCTACTCAAACATAAAGAGTCTCAAAAAGTAAAAGGGAAGGGGAAAAAACTTCACATGGGGGTAAGGTAAGGGGGAGGGGAAGGTGATCTGATCGTTAAATTATGCTTTGACATATTTTGGTTTACTCTTTCAAAGAATGTAAGATATTATTTCCTCAACAAATGTCCCCTGAAAAACTAAAATTTTATCGATACTCACAGGAGACGATTACTAAACTTTCCTATTGACAAAGATAACAGTCGTTCATCTTTTTTTTTTTTCTTTTCTTCCTTGAAATATTATATTTTATCATTTCTTTTTTGTAAAACAATGCATGTGATAACTACGCTGTAAAGATTTCGCGCGTAAGTGTCAAAAATAGTTCGCGACACTTTCTCGGTAAAAATATTTATTACATACAGCAAACCTTTCATGAATTATTCACAATAACATGATGGTTCCATTTCAGCAATTTATCACGTTGGCAAACATCGCTGACGTGTATCACAAGGAGAGTTAGCTACCCTAAGTCCTAGGTTTTTCCAAATTGTTTTTTTTTTTTTCCGAATCTTCGGAAAGCCCTTTTCCAGCTCTTATTCCAATTCCACCTGGAAGTAGACTCCGAGCAATTTTTTAGTCACATGAGAACATAGTTATTTCTTACCAAAAGCTAGAATATAGTGTGGTGCCCAAAGGTTTCGATCCGATACTAACAGTGTTGTTAGTAGGAAAAAAAATGTACCCTCTTTTTCTAGAGGGTAGATGTCAGAGTTGATTAATTTTTGTTAGGCAAAAAAAAAAAAAAAAAGACCAGTTTTTGTTACTTAGCGCTACTAGGTAGAGCAGGGCAGATGAGAGGAAATGTCAGCCTAGTCAGAAACTATGGGCCCGGCCGTCGAGAGGGCCCGCCTCGGGATCAGAGTATTTAAAATTTTATAAGTTTTATAGCGGGAGGGGGAGGCAACGACCTCACTCACAAGGGTCCCGCCGAGGCTCTCGGTGGCCCTCAGGCACTGCACTTATATATAAAAATATTGATATGTAATGCAAGCACACGTTGTAATTCAAATTTCAGCAAAAACTGGGAAATTTGAGAACACACTTACTGCTTTTTCAAACAGATTTAAGATGCAAATACGAAAAGATAAGCGATATTGTATCGATATACACAGAAATAGAGAAAGAAATCTCAAAGACAAAAGTTAAACACAGACAACATGGCAGAATCCACAATATAAGAAATCAATGAAAACCGAAGTACTTATCTCAACATAGATCGGGAGAAACGGAAGCTGCAATGAGGTTCATCGAACTGCTAAATATGCTTTTCTTTTACAAAGGAAATTGTAAAAATATTGCGCTTAAGTGTTAGTCAATGTTTTATAGTTTTGGTTACATTTGGTTAATGACATTGATAAGGTCTGCCATGGAGGAGAGGAATTTTCAATTAATATAAGCCTAATGGATACATCTTTCAGGGAAAGAAATTGTTTCTTCGTTGATACAATCTGCATATGTTAAGCATATGAAAACTTGTGTATTTCTTTTATTTACACATTCTTTTACATCTGCATCCCTGAAATTCAAGTTCACGGAGGTAAGAGTTCCCAATAACCACACTTTGTTCTTAAAACAAAATCTATCTTCTTGTTTTTTAACAAAAATCTCACAACTTTTTTATGGCTGAAAATAAACAAGGCGGCTCCCTTGTATCATGAGAAATAAAATGTGATGACATTACTGTCATCTGTTAATGAGAAATAGCGTTTAGTGTTTGGGTAACGGAGGTGAGAATTTGGGTGACATAATTCCTTATCCTACTAAAACGAAATAAAACGCAATACTAACACATTAAATATACTTAAACAATAAGTATTTGAGACACTTGTGAAAGGAATAGTAAAGAAAAAAATAATTATATAATTTTAATTAAACAAGTCATTAAGCAACATGAACACAAGGTGTGTGACATGCCACGGAGGTGAGAATTCACATGCTGTGAACCAAAAATATATTAAAATAAAAATTATTACTTAAAAATTGTTAGCAGGTATAAATAGATATATTTTTGATGAAATTAATGAACATAGTTAAATGAATAATGAATTGTTCCTTAAAGTTTTTACTGTAGCAGGCGTGTGAAAGAAAAGTTACTTTTTGAAGAATAACCCAATAACGAGATCGTTTTAAAGAGATCCAAAAGGAAACCGGTAAAGTAAAATGTTCTCAGTTTAGATACGTATGTTTCGGAGGGAGGGGGGGGGGGAGCTAACGAATATAATAAAACAGCTTACGACACATAAAACTTACAAGGCTTAAAGGAAAAACAAAAAGTTAAAGTATATCGCAGTCATTTACTATAGTTGAATAACAGAACATTTTTGAATTCAAAAATTCAAAAATGTTCACAAAATCAAAAACACAGCTTTCAAGGAAAATGTAATATGTCTAACAACTGCATTCAAAACCCCATTTGTTACCAATGCCTGTATCGGAGGGAATACGATGCATGCTTTCTGGTTTCTTTCCAAAACTTGCGTAAACCGTTTGATTTCTATTGAATTTGATCTTCTTATGTTTTATTGCAGTACTCTTTTAAACATAATAATATGCAAAATATCTCCCAGAAATATCTGATAAACATTAGAGTCTCTTTTACTAATTTAATTCTCCTCATATACTTTTCCCTAGGTCTTAGGGTCTGGTGGGGAAAAGTTGTCAATGGGGTAAAGTGGTCATACGTCAAATAAATGGCTATAGCTTGGAAATAAATGTTCGGATGAAAGTGAAAATTTTATTTTAGGGTAGGGCAGTTAGAAACTACATTTTGAATACAAAATTTTACAACTAGAAAATTTTATTCGGAAAAAAAAAAATTGTGTGAATATGAAAAATTTTAAAATCTAAATACTTTTTTTAACTTCCTAGGGAAATTTTGTTTGTTAGAATTATGAACAGATTGACTGCACAGGAAGCTTGCTTACATATCTAAAGAACTCTTGCTCATTAGCAGTTAGCTGAATCTATTTTGGATATTTTTAACACGCTTTTATTAGCTTCACCTGTATGTATGTATGTATGTATGTATGTATGTATGTATCTTGTAACGGAATCTTGCAACTCAAATTTCGCCCACTTCCTGCGATCGGATTCTTTTGAAATTTGGCACGCGACCTCAAACCCGATGACAATGCAATATTCTCTAATCAAATTAATTAATTAACCCTTTTAATTGTTAGTTTCTTCCAATTTTAATCAATATTTTGGCATAAAACCAACAATGTGAAAAAAGAAAAATTTAAAAAAATACATTAAAAAATGCTCGCAAAAATTATTTAAAAATATCTACAAAAACCTTTAATTTTTCTGCATCAGACAAAATTTGTTCCAATGTTCCAAGGTAATTAGAACATGAAATATAATTGTTTTTAACTAATTTCATGGCAAAATTTAGGTGAGCCTTCAATTGGAAATTCATTGCTGATCAGACCATTGTTGAACAAAACTTTTATTCAAATGCATCTCAAATTTTCAAAGTAATATAAATATGATTTCCGTAAACATACATCGATGACTTACAGTAGCTTCCCATCGGGGTGCCCTTGTCTTAACTTTAAGATATTACATCGCACTCGTTTTTAAAAAATTTCGTCACCTGATAATTCTCCAACATAAGACTAAAAATCAGAAAAATAAAATAATAGTTTAAAAAACTAAAAAAAGACACTTTCGTAGCAAAATGAACTAAAAAGTGAAAAATAATTTTTGGATGATAATAGTTGACCAATCACTTAATTTTAATGTAATACAAAAAAGCGTGGGGGGCTTCTTATCAGTTGTCTTGAATTTCTTCCATTTGTTGTCCATGCAAAAATGTAAATAGACAGCACCCCACGGTTTTTTGTATTACATTAAAATTAAGTGATTAGTCAACTATTATCATCCAAAAATTATTTTTCACTTTTTAGTTCATTTTGCTACGAAAGTGTCTTTTTTTAGTTTTTTAAACTATTATTTTATTTTTTAGAACAATTTAAGTAAGATAGGGTAAAGTGGTCGTAATATTAGGCTTAACGAATATTGTTCTTCTAAAGTTACTTAATCTCTAAGTATAAGGCAGATACAAATTAAATATTAATTTCACTGAATATGAATTGCTTTTACAGTAAACAGGATTAATTATACGAGTATGCGTGTATGCATAGGCATATACTCGTGTAGACACGTATATATACGTATTCACATAAATGCACCAATAAACACATATATGGGTAATTTCAAATATTTTTAATCTATACAGATATACATTCGACTGTACACGTATATACCCGCTAAAACTCGTATATATGAGAACACTTATATACTCAGGTAGACACGTATGTACAAGTACGCATTTGAGTAGACACTTACGTACAAGCATATGATATACATGTATACGGGGTGAGTTTAAACTCTTGGGCAAATTGATAAAAGGTGTTAGAGGAGATGATAAGAAGTAAGAATCACATAAGAAACATATGGTCACAAACACAACGAACGCTGACGCGCTACATGTACGCAAAGCCAGAAACTAATGGATGCAAAACAAGTCACAAATTTATTACACAAAGACAATTTTACACAACATTTTAGGTCTTAAAAAAGTTTTACAGCGATTGATGAAATTTGCGGCCTGCAGCTGTAATACATGCGTCGCAATCACAAAGCACTCTCTGTTGCAAAAACGAGACTTTTGAAAAACTTTTATCATTCGCTGCGCCTTTGTTGCGATGCGTGTATTAGAGCTACTACAGGCCGCAACTTTTAACAACTGCTCTAAATATTTGTTAAAAGCTAAAATGTTGGGTAAAATCATCTTTAAGTAACAAATTTGTGACCTGTTATGTATTCAATAGTTTCTGGCTTTGTGTGTATGTTAGTGCGTTAGAGACCATAAGCTCCTTATGATTCATTACTTCTTATCCTCCCCTCTCACACCCCTTAGATTTTTGCCCAAGAGCTTGGATTCACTCTGTAAGCATACATTTATATTAGTGGACATACTGGTGGACTGGTGTTTTCACGTAATTGTTCGTATATGTTAAGGGGGGTTCGAAAAAACCGATTTCCTTATTTCGGAATAGCGTCACCTCTCAAAATAGTATATACGTCTGTACAAGTATATAATCGTATTTACACGTAAAGATACGTATATACTCGTGCTACCACAAGGCACATACAAACACGCACTGGATGTATCCACGAATTAACTTGTGTATACTCGTATATGTATGTATGTACACTTATATATGCGCCTACTATATACGTATATACTCAGGTATGCACTTATATATTCGAGATACAAGTTTATACATGCATATGATGTTCGTTTATACACGTATATACTTGAGTAGGCACGCGCATTCATGTATCTGATTTATACATGTACGTACTCATTTATGAACATGTTTACACGACACGTATATACCCGTGTATATACTTCTAACTATAAGAATAACCGAAATATACAAATATTTGGGTTAGTGTCGTAACGGTTTTGCATCTATTTTTAACTATAACCACTTTACCCCATGCTATGACCACTTTTCCCCCACTCCATGGGGTAAAGTGGTCATAAATACAAATGGAAATGAAAGTGTTATAAAACTACTTAAATCAATTTTTCCCCCCTGAAATTCAATGTACCGTGTTCTTTAATAATGCAATGTAAAATATCAACAAAAAAGTTGAAGTGTTTAAAGAATTTATTGTATTTATTATCTACCTAAGTTGAAAACCTACGATTTTATGACCACTTTACCCCACCAGACCCTATAAGTTTATCATAGTTCATAAACGAATATGCAAGTCGCCCTCTTATATGGGTTGTATTTTCAGAAACATAATAAGTCGTACTCTCTATTTTTTACACAATACAAAACTAAGTTACCCTCATCTTTTGTTTCAAATTCAAGCATATACCCTTTTGTTTCTTATTCAGTGGTACCCATCCCCTCAAGAGCAAGATCCCCCAAGTACAGTCCCCCCCCAAAAAAAAGAAAATTGTCCCATAAAAACGAGTCCCCCCCCCCGGTGTGCAACTCAGCTCAATTTATGTACAGTATTCCTTCTGCTACTTTTATGAATACAGTACTATTTGTTACGTATCCGCTTCGAAAATAATGCGTTCGGTGGCGGATTTACGGTTTGGGGGGAGGAGGGGGGAGTTGTCGCAATGCATTTTTTTGGATTCCCCTAGGGATGAACAGCATTTGTAAAATACTTTTCATGAGCCCTTTTTAAATCCTTTATGAGGCTCCCATATCATGGAGGCCCCGCGCAATTGCAAAAGTATAAATCTGCCACTGGATGCGTTAAAGAAACTTATCCTCTGGTAAATTTCGAGTGCACTAATGTGCACCTGACGTCAAAATGACATTACTCCTGGAAACGGTTATTTACAGACGGAATATGACTAAAGTATCTTAATGAGTGGTTTATTTCAGGCGGCACGTGAATTTTCTATCAATGGACTGGAAAAGCACTGCAGCCTGCTGCACCAAAAATAGCGAAGCAGGAATAGTTTTCTAAAAATCCATTGGCACAAAAATGTTACCTAATACTCACGTAAAATAAGTAGCAAAAATCGAGTTTTTAACTTACCGATCCTTCCAATGCTTCTGCTGTTATAAAACAAGCATATGTCGTTGAATCACTGTCGTACTCGTTGTAAGGATCCTCGCAGCACATTCTCTACCAGTATGTTTAGAATATTGCACACACACGGAGAAGAAAATTATTTCCAGTTATGAGAGAAAATCGAGCACACAATGGGGAAAAAAATTCCCTCGGCAATTTACAAAAATCAACGAGCAACATCATATCTATAATAGAAAGATGCATGCCATCGCAGTTTACACACAATAACATAAAACAAGTAACTAAAAAAGCAGCATGGCTGTCTTTACATTTCCATTCCTCGCAATCCACGTTGCTATCAATCAATGAGATAGCACAGAATGGGCGGGGGGGGGGGGGGATAGCTTTTCTCAGCTACTACGAGGCCAAGTACAAAGGTAGACACACACAGCATCAAGTTCCAGCAGAGAATCCGGAGATAGGCGAGAGTTGGATGATAAAACTGCGGCTAAAACTCAACTTGTCAGCCAATTTTTAATGAAAGGGGAGAAAAATGTTTTCTTTCCTGAGCGCGTAGCACCGAGGAAACGTCCTCCGGGTAATTGGCGCCCAACGAGCGATGAAAGGGATGCTTTATGGATAATACTCGATTGCTTGGACCGGAGGAGAGGGGAGGGGGAGGCGGGAGTTCACTTCCCAGTGCGATATTCTTCTGAGTGGCCAAAGCTGAATAAAAAGATGCTTGTTCTACAGTGTTTCAATAACGTCAAGTGAAAGGCGCTCAACACTGGCGTTTGAGAACGAATTCAGAGATATGAGTTTGAAGTTGAGGGCAAAATGAGCGGTCGCGTGCAGCCACTGATGTATGTGCATCACATATCTTCCTTTTACTCCAATTTAATGATAACAGTGCCTCAGAGTAAGCAATGAAACACTTTAAATATTTTCATTCCAAGTTTGTTGAGAACCGAAGCAAAAAAAAAAACGTCTTATACAGATTAATTTTATGTTTCGCAGTAAGTTACATTATTCTGTTTTCCGCCACCAGCTCAGTTATTTCCTATTCCGGGCTGATGAGTGCTAAAAAGCACGAAACCGCTGTCCTCGGATGGAATGATTGAGCTGATGGTGTATTTTATGTAATTTTCCCAATATTGGCAATTTTAATGTGATTTAATGGTAAACTCTCTAAATACCGCCAATAATGGTCAAAATGGTCAAAGTAAAACAAGATTTAAAAAAAAAAGCCAAATTTGTAGCCAAGCTGGCTACAAAAGTTGGCGAACCAAAAGCTTGGCGATGTATTGCCAAGTGTTTGCCAAATTATAACACCACTTCAGTTTGCATTGTATTAACAATGATTTTATCCCAAAAAGGAGTAAAAGACAACCTTTAGAACAGCCGAATGCAACCAAAAGAGGAGGTGCACAACTAGACCCCACTAGGAGTCTACGTCCAAATTTCAACTTTCTAAAACATACCGTTTTTGAGTTATGCGAGATACATACGCACATACGTACATACGGACGTCACAAGAAAACTTGTTATAATTAACTCGGGGATAGTCAAAATTAATATTTCGAATGTCTACACGTTCTTAGGCATATATCCAATCCACGTGTAGTAGGGTTGGAAAAAAAAAAAAAAAAACCTCAATATTCATTCGAGAGCGAGCAAAATGAAAATTAAGGTCAATTTTTGAATGAAATTTTTTTCGCGAATACAATACTTCTGTGCAAAAGGAACTGTGCAAAAGGAAGTAAAAAACATCCAGCATCCATTTGAATTTTGACATCTTGAATTCAAATTAAGTTTTTCGCAATCACGAATTACGAAAGGATCCTACTCGCTGGGTTTTTTGTTTCTACACTGCTTGACAATTGCTAAGGAACAAGTGATTTATGTAAAGTTGTACCTCAACCACCTGGCCAATGGAAATAAATTCAAGTTCAGATGGCGTGGTAGACCAAGACTCGTTATCTGTATAAAAGACAGTGCGTACACGCTCAAGATTCGTACGAAAATTCACGCTGTTTGGTTTTTAACAAAAATAGTGCTGGATGTTAAAAAAGGTTTTTCTCTGAAATTCTTTTTGGTTCTTGAAATACTTAAGAGTAAAATATCAGCAAGACATCATTTGAGTATCTACAACCGTGGACGAGCGGTTGGACGACTAGAAGCAGGTCAAAGTGTCACCACTGTGGCTGCTGCAATGGGTGTATCAAAAAGTGCCATCTTCCGATTAAAGACGGCCGCTGAATGTGGAAAGGTTTGCAAAAGCATGCCGGGGATCGTGGTAGGAGCACCACACCTTCAGAAGATCGCTATGCAGCCCTCGTGGCAAAAAGGAACAGAAATTTCACTCTTGGACACATAGCTGCAAATCTAACAACCGCTACCGGTACGCATGTTTCTGCAAAAACCATCTCACGGCGAGTAAATAATGTTGGTTTGTATGCACGGAAGCCCGTACGTTGCATCCAAGTTCAACCACGCCATCGTCAAGAGAGATTACGCTGGTGTAAGGAACATGTTAGTGGGGTCATCAAAATTGGTCTAGAGTGATGTTCTCTGACGAATCTCGTTTCAGTGTGACAAGTGATTCCGGTCACTTACTACTGTGGAGAGAGCGTGGAACACATTATGCACAAAAATTTGTTTGCGAACGTGATCGGTACGACCCAGGCGTCATGGTGTGGGCAGGCATCATGCACAATGGCAGAACACCGCTTCACATTTTTGATTAAGAAAGCGATACGTCGCAACTGTATTGCAGACATGTTATGCTGGACCATGTTCGTCTTTTTAGGGGGGCTGTAGGTCCAGACTTTCTCTTTACGGACGAAGATACACGGCCACACTGGAGCATTGAAGTGTCAGACACACTGCAAAGTGAAAACATTCTCCGTATGCAGTAGCCTGCTTACTTTCCCGACTTAAATCCAATTGAACTTGCCTGGGAGGCTCTTAGCAGACGTGTTGCGCGAAGAACCGTCCCTCCCAAAACAGTACAAGAACTCAAATCTGCATTGAGAGAAGAATGGGAAAACATCCCCCAAGCACTCCTCAATAATTAGTGGGGAGTATGGAAAACAGATGTAAATTGTGCATCAGTGTCCCTGGTAATCATACATCATATTAAGGTACTCCTGTCTCCATCATTCTAACCTAGATCATTTTTTTTTTTTTTTGTGGTTGTATGAAAATCATCTAAGCAGGATTATTTTTTTATTTTTAAGTTTTTACTTCATTGATGCAGTAATATCTGTATTATTTTGTACTTATAATAAAGGCACATCCTCCCTACTAGTTGTATATTTCGTTCTGTTTCTTTAATCATTATCTATTCTTAACTATTCCAAAAAACGTAATTGTTCCTTAGCAATTGTCAAGCAGTGTAATAAATGAAAATGGCTAAGAAACTTGCACCCGTCATATTAGGACTGGTGATTTTCTAGAATAGGTAATACGACCGATGCATATTCATAAAAAAAGAAATAGTCATTAGAATGCCGTAATAAAGCTAAAGATTTTATGGCCGATATCCACCAGTGCACTAATCATAAAAACTATTCACATCATACATAACGCTGTGTATTTTTAGTTCTTATCAATCTCAAATGAAGTTAGTCTGGAAATTTTGTATTCAACTGATGTTTTGCTTCTATGATGATGTTTTCCTGAAGAAACGTAATTTTACTCTTTTTTCCCCCTAGTACAATCTACTTAAGTTAAGCCTTGAATGAACGTAAACGATTTGTAACCATGGCGGCGAAAATTTGTCTTCTTAATAAATTTTAAAACAACGAGTTAGCTTATTCTCGTCGTCACTCAAAAAATCAGACCCCCCCCCCCCCGCCTCTGTGACGGGAAACCACGGATGGAAAAATGAAAATCAAGTAGTTTAATCAATAATTAAATGCGTTCAGTATACAGGGTGTTTCGTTTCAACCTACAAGCTCTATTTTCGCAACCGTTAGTCCTAGTCGTATACTTCAATTGCAAAAATGTTCACAATCAGATGCAGAGTTAAGATATTAAAAGTTTGAAGCGAAAATAAAAATGAGTCAAAAAATACAAATTTAAAAATTTTATACGGGCTCTGGGTTCCCTAACTTTCAATATCTTAACTCTATATCTGATTTTGAACACATTTGCAGTTAGAAGTATGCATCTAGGACTAACGGTTACGAAAATAGAAGTCTTGCGCGTTAAAACGGAATGTCGACATCAGCCAGTGAATATCAAAATACACAACCAAAGCCGTCGACAAAAGACCAAATATTTCAGACAAATCAACTGTGAAAGTTGACACTTCCCGATTTCGGACTTTCAAGGTAACATGCATATTCATAATGCCATACTAGGAAAATTAAATGTAAGTTAATAAATTAGTTATATGAATGCTATAGCGATATTGATTTACTTCATATTTCAAACTCATAGTTCGATTTTTAAATCAATACATACACATTTAATTAAATAGTTGCATATTTTTAAAAGATTTTCAGTTACCTACTTACAGATAATATTTCAGACGGATCTTTAAGAGGTCACCATTCGACTGTTTTACATTTCACGACATTTCGGATAAGCACATTTGAGTTTTGTGGCTTACACTGCTATCCAACTTTTTTTTTTTAAAAAGACCTATTTTGTAAGAATTCTTTTAATTTAGATAGCTCAATTTCACCAATAGTAAAGACATTCGTAATGATTCTTCGCGTACTCTTAGAACAGGAAGGAAATGCAATAGGAGATGGCTATCAGATATCAGTGGAAACGGTATGCTTTTTCTCAAAACAATTATACAGTGGGAATTTCATGCATGACGTTCCTGAAGAGAGAGGGAGATTATAATGAAATAACGACGAAAAGGATACGAGCTGTGAAAATTCAAATTCCAAAGGTTAAGAATACGGGGTTTGATAGGAATCATGCATCTTTTTTGATGCATGATTTTTTTCTGTTTTCTGTAGTGAAAAATTTATGATGCAATTCATTAAAATACATATTTAAATCTTTTTTTTTATTTCAAATTTTTCAAAAGATACCAATCTAAAAAATTGTTGAATTTAAAGTTTTGTAGGGTTTTTTTTTTCTTTCGGAAAATGCTCAAGTTACACATCAACTAAAAAGCAAGAGTTCGCTTTATTATACAACTTTGTAGGTCTCATATATTTTGAGTTATAACTTTGTGCAACAAGTCGGGCAATTAATGGTGGATTTGACAAGTTAGGGAGCCGCTTAAAAATGTACAACAATATCCAAAATATTTTTCATGTGCCAATATGGATCCCCTCGGAAGGGTCCCTCACAAGGCTGAGCTGGATCCGGTAACTTAACTGATTTACTGGTAAGACTCATTATAGGAGAATGAAGAAGCGAAAAATTGGTCAACAATGAACGCTATTTATTGGAGTTTAGGGTCAAACCACTGGAGTTAGAGCTAAAATTTCAACCATCTAAGTAATCACCAAACAGGCAATAACTTCGTTCGAATGTAGAAGCAATTTTCACCCGTCATACCTTGACGAGCGATTTTCTAGTTAAGATGAATGAGCAGGTCGTACCAGAAATAAATTAAACTGCTACAGGTATACATTTTTTTGCATTGACCAGTTGTCGAGTTTCGTAAATATGACACAATTAAAACAATTGCAACAAGGTTAACGAATGATAATACATTGATTTTTATCAAATTATTAACAAAATATGAAAAAAAAATGTTTCATATTTTGGAAAATCAACATTTTCGTCTCTTTATCCGTAGCGCCATTACACAGTACTTGACTTTAAAATTAGACCAGTCATATTGGACATTAAAATCGCAAAGTGCGATGTAGTTCTGATTTTTTAATATGTTGTTTGGGTCAGTTAGAGTAATGTAAATCTAAGTTTGTAGTTTTCAAAAACCAGTGCTTGCTGCGTAATTCGCGAAAAACTGCGAAATTTTCGAACTTTTTTTAGTTTTTACTTTATAACTCCTAAACTATCCAACATTTGATGTTAAATATGTGTACCCATTTTAAAGCACATTAAATTTTGAACAATTTAAGCTCAAATGGCGTTCTGTACGACCAATAGTTTAGGAGATATCGTGCTTCAAAAACTGGCCATTTTTGGCAAAAAATATAAAAAACATGCTTCGATCACATTCCACGCCAAATATGGACATGAATTCCCACTCTTATTGAAACATTTGCAAAACAGACAAAGAATCGGAAAATTCGATTTTTGATGAAATGAGACAAAACACTTTTCAAGACAATATGGAACGATCCTATACTAAAAAGGGGGGGGGGAGAATGAAATAATAAGACTCTAATGGTTGTTTATAGAAGTATGGCAAAACAGAGCGGTTATACAAAAAAAAAGAGGCCAATAGTTGACAACCCTCTAAGCAGGTAACACAAATATTCCTTCCCCTACTTATCTATAATTTTCACATTGATGAATTTTCGGCCATATTTCGTTTTTTGACTGGAAAGTTATCTACCGAGTTTTAGTTTGAATAGATACTATTTTTGAACAAAATACTTTCAGTGCAAAACACTTCCAGTAGAATAAGAGAGATATGGACAAAAGAAAAAACAAAATGATTTTAAAAGGGTGAAACTATTTACATGTTATACTTAAAATACACCACCAGCTCAGTTATTCATCCGAGGACTGCAGTTTCGTGCTTTTTAGCACTCATCAGCCCGGAATAGGAATCACATGAGCTGGTGGCGAAAATCCTCTTAAGGGAGCCAAGAGAGCCAAACAAACTGGTAGCTAATGTAGAATTAGCACACCAGATGAGTGACCGCAGAAATGGTGCGGTTCAACTCAAAGATTGATGGCAAGGCATGGTATTTTGTAGTAAGTTACCGCCCCAAGCCAGGGCTAAGGCAGAAATACTTAAAATACACCAACAGCTCAGTTATTCCATCCGAGGACTGCAGTTTCGTGCTTTTTAGCACTCATCAGCCCGGAATAGGAATCACATGAGCTGGTGGCGAAAATCCTCTTAAGGGAGCCAAGAGAGCCAAACAAACTGGTAGCTAATGTAGAATTAGCACACCAGATGAGTGACCGCAGCAATGGTGCGGTTCAACTCAAAGATTGATGGCAAGGCATGGTATTTTGTAGTAAGTTACCGCCCTAAGCCAGGGCTAAGGCAGAAATACTTAAAATACATCACCAGCTCAGTTATTCATCCTGGCTTAGGGCGGTAACTTACTACAAAATACCATGCCTTGCCATCAATCTTTGAGTTCAACCGCACCATTGCTGCGGTCACTCATCTGGTGTGCTAATTCTACATTAGCTACCAGTTTGTTTGGCTCTCTTGGCTCTCTTAAGAGGATTTTCGCCACCAGCTCATGTGATTCCTATTCCGGGCTGATGAGTGCTAAAAAGCACGAAACTGCAGTCCTCGGATGAATAACTGAGCTGGTGGTGTATTTTAAGTATTTCTGCCTTAGCCCTGGCTTAGGGCGGTAACTTACTACAAAATATTTACATGTTAGTTTCATCAGAAAAAATATCTTAAAAATTAACTACACTTAATGTCTTGGTTGTAATAATGTATTTGATGAATACGATCGTACTCCTGAACTGAAAAAGGAAGGTAGTGATAGGTTGATTTTTTTTTCCATTTTATTATATTTCTTCTTTTCATTTTTGTCGATTAGAATGAGAAAGTTTTTGAGCGCAGTCTTTTCAAATGGCAGATTGCACAAAGCTGAGCAGCTAAGATCAGTTCTACAACTACAGCATATCCCATATATCAATTCTTGCACTAAAATGAGAGAAATCTGAAAAGGACGGGTGAGGCTGGATCGTTTAATGTAGTAATTGGTGGCGAACCAATCTCAAAATTTATGTTGGTCTTCGACCAACTCCGCTCTGAGGCATCCCTCTCCTCTGCCAACCATTTGTTTACTTGTCGGTACTTGCGATACGGATGGAATGAAGCTACTCTTTTGGTTGAAGACTAACAAAGACTGTTCACAGTTGCCTTACATGCTTCTTTGAGGAACAGGTGCAACTGAATGCGGCCGCAGGATATTGGGGGATGCCTCATTTCAATGCAGAGCAACTAGCTCCATCTCTACAGCTTCGACTAAAGCTTCGGGACTCACTTCAGGAAGGAAAGTTATGGTGGCCTGGTCAATAGGGTAGGCCGAAAAAAGGATATTTTTCTAAAAGCAACTCCTAATAGCAAAAAAAAAATGTGTATTGCCGTCCCAAACATGGGAAAAATAATAATAATAAAAAAATTACATTTATGTCTTCAGATCGCGCATTGGCAGAAAAGTTTGAAAAAAAAGGAAAAAAATGGTCAATTTTCCAATATTTTTTTTTAAAATTTAAATGCTAAAATTTTTTGTTCTAATACGATTTAAATACTTTCTTTTAATAGTCTTTTCATACATCTTTAAAAATATTAACATTCCTTTGCAGTTTTTAATTCGCACATTAGCCGCAAAATTACATGAAATTAAGCAAAAATCGATTTTTTAGCTTATTTTGCACATAGCAGTATTTCTTCTTTTAAACCTAGTTATTATTTTTTTACAGCAAATGTGCAGTATACAGCTGGAATAATGCAGTTTCTTTGCAGGAAATGCAAGTATATTTTCTTGCATTAACAATCCAGAACCCACCACAAGTAGGTGGTTGCACTTAGTGTTCCACACTGCAATTACCAAGATGAGTAGTTATTTACAGGACTTACATTGTATTTGTAAAGTAACTTGTATTCACAATAACTATATTATTTTAAACAAGTTTTTACGTTTCGATCGAGGTTTGAAGTTGGATTTACGACTCAGTTTCGGCATTGATGTTGGCGAGTATAAAGGTTTTTATACAAATCCATCTCTTGCGTTTCGATGCCTCAAATGAATTTCTGCAGATTCACTGACCAGTTTTTACACTGACCACTGACTCCACACTTATCATCAAAAGTAAAAGTTAGATAGTTTAGGAGTTATGAAGGAAAAACTAGAAAAAAGTCTGAAAATTTCGCAGTTTTTCGCGAATAACGCAGCGAGAACAGGTTTTTGAAAACCGCAAACTTAGATTTACACTACCCTAACTGAACCAAACAACATATTAAAAAATCAGAACTACATCGTGCTTTGCGATTTTAGCCCCTTTTTTGTAAAATATGACTGGGCTAAATGTACGTAACGATAAATCTCAAATTATTTATATTTTTTCAACGTAAAAATACAGATAAAGAAACTTTCTATTCTTTTCAACTCTCGTTCATATTTATGCACGAGAAAAAATATAAATGTTTCGAGATTTAGAGTTACGTACGGGACATAATACTGTGGAATAACGCAAAAGTTAAAAAATAAAATTCACTTCTTTCCACCTTATCTGTATGATTTTAGTTTTAGTTCACATAAAGCCCCCCCCCCCCTCCCCAACTATTGCCACAGACACAAACAAAATGAAAGGAAAAAAATGTGACAATAATAAAATTTAAATTTTGCAGAGGAAACAAGGCATTTTACCTGTAAGAGGATGAAAAAGTTCTCTAATTCCTTAAAGCAATCCCCAGAAGAAAACTACTCTAAAAACCATACGCAACTAATCACTCACAATTTTAATAGAATGAGCTTGTAAAAGAAGAGGCCTTACATCCTACTTTCGCAGATTAAAGGCAATTCCATACTTCTGAAATGAGCTGAGTTTTATTCTTAAGCTTATTCCTCTTTCATCGCCCAAGTTCTTTTGTTGTCCAACACTCCACGCTATGGCACAAGATGAAATGGAATTACTTTTCCGGCCTCCATTGAATGGAATTAAAGTTATCAAACAGTTTGAAGTTAGCACTTAGACCAAAAAAAAAATCTTTTTAAGAATAAGCAGAATCTTTACTTATTAATGAGTACAAAAATTAAACTTTTTCGTAAAAACTAATCAAATAAAGACGGTGTACTTGGAAAAAAGTAAATGATATTAAATGCATTGGAGCATTTTGTACATTGGCTGAAAAAGTCATCAATCTAATCGATACAAAGTCGTCAGTAATGGCTGCCGAACAATCTTTTAAACTTATTTTGCCTAATTTTATCCAAATATTTGACAATAATTTCATTTTGATCCAAATTCTTGATCAAAGATGGTTTCATTTGTGAAGAAAAATCAGTCTCATAAACAGCAATCAATTAAATTAAAGGTTATCATGCGATTAAGACTACAAAGAAATGATAAAAATGTTCAATTTTCGTGATTATACATATCTCTTAAAAACCAGACAAGCTAAATTATGTCTAGTGTCTAAAAAGGCGATGCTACATTTTTCCCCAACACGCCACACTTAACTATGAAAAACAATGACATAACTGCCAAAACATTAATGCACAACTTATAGCAGTTTTTTTTTAAATAGTTCTATAATAGTCTTTACTAGTAATAAAATCTGGATCTCTGTCCGGATGTCTGTGACGCGCATAGCGCCTAGACCGCTCGGCCGATTTTAATGAAATTCGGCACAGAATTAGTTTCTAGCATGGAGGTGTGCATCTCAAAGCGATTTTTCGAAAATTCGACTTTGTTCTTTTTCTATTCCACTTTTAAGAACATTTTACCGAGCAAAATATCATAACGGGACGAGCAAATTATCATAACGTGGACGAGCAAATGAACATTGCAAATTGGCGAGAAATTCATCATCCATTATTTGTAAATATACAGGCAAACCAAATAACCTTTTAATTTTCTACTACGGGAAAGCTGTGCGGGTACCGCAAGTAGTAGAATAAAATCGAATGAGACACGTTGCAAAAGTACGCTTAAAAATTGTAAATTTCCAAAAAACAGACAAAAACCAGATCATTCAAATATGATTTAAAAAAAAAGAAAAAATATCACATTCGAAATTATCTTCTTCCTGACACATCTAGAACGGACATATTTTAAAGTATTAAAACGTAAACCTTTTAGCCCGTATACCACAGTAACTAAACTTCCGCAGCTTCCAAATCAGGTTGCTAAGCAGCGACAAGAATCCCAGTCAATCACTTAACGATATGAGACTTGGCCCACTGCCATAACAATTTACAAATCCAGAGCACTGGCCAGTGATATCATACCCGATTTTAGGACGAATATTTAGTTAGACGATAACTGGAAACTCTCTTCACATTATTTAATTAGTTAAATGAAAATACCATGAATGCTTCCACTGTGCAAATTAAATATATTTTCTTGATCGATTTTTGGAACATGAATTCGGTACCATTTTTACTTTCTTCTATATTCAATATATAGAAGGAAGTATTGGATTCGTGCAAATTTTCGAATTTCGAAGGATTCGAACGTTTTGAGGTGTGCTGAGTCCATTTCGACCGTTTTTGGAAAATGTCTGTCTGTCTCTCTCTCTTTATGTCACACCAGTTTTTTGTGGCCGCTCTACAGCAAAAACTACCGTATGAAATCCAACGAAATTTGGTACACATATGTGCCCCTATGTGAAATTGTGCTCATTGGTTTTTGGCGTGAATTCTTCCAAGGGGGTGGAGCAATGGGACGTTTTTTGAGTTATGCGTGCCTGCTATTCGAAAGGAGGGAACTGGCGAAATCAAACAAAATTTGGTCCATACGTACCCCTAACAGGTACAGGTGCTGATTCAATTTTGGTGTCAATAGCTCAAACAGGGGTTAAGCTAAAAAACTTTTTTTTTTGTCGTCAATTGTGATTGCTGTATCTCAAGAAATAATGAATGGAATCAAACAAAAATTTATCGAAGGCTTTAGAGGGTTTAAGAGCCGACTCTATTTTGGTGTCAACAGCTGAAAAGAGGGTGACGCGATCGATAATGTTCGTTTTTTTCATTGTGAGTGCCACATCTCAAGAAGTAATGCTATGTTCTGGATGAAATTTGGAATAAATGTGAATCCATATGTAAACAGGCGTTGGTTTATTTTTGGCGCCAATCGCTCCAAGAGGTGCTGATTCCCCCCCCCCCCTCCCTGAATAAAAATAGCTTTATTAATGCAACAATAAGAAAGATAAATCGTAATAGACTATCGTCTGCGTATTTCTCGTGATTGTAATTGAATGGAAAAGATCGGGAATATTATCTCAATGATTTAAGGGGTCTAAGGACCCTTAACCTTCAATATTTTCGATTTTCTGGAAAAAATATATGTTATGCCTAATTTGATTTTGAACAGTTTGATACCTTATTTTTTACCATACGCCAAAAACTTTTCAAGTTATCGTAAAAATGCGTAAACTTTCCCCGTAGAGACTAATGTTAATAGCAGCTGTTTAAGCCTCTTTTTCTAACGTACCAGTGCGCGCTTAAACACAAAAAGTATTTTAGCGAAACAAATTTAGCATGCATTAGTACAATCATCGGAACTGGAGCTGATTACTTTTTTGTACTAATGTCTCCAAAGGAGGTGGCATAATCGAGTTTTCTTTGTAGAGTATGATTGCTATATCTTAAGAGGTAAAATAAGGAGTCAAACTAAAATTAGTACATAAGTGGACCTCTATGAGAACTAATTCTCTTTTGAATATTCTATTATGATGCTCAAAGTGAGTGGCATAATCGAGCATTACCCTCGTTAAACAGAACTACTGCATTCCAGGAAGTAATGCAACGGATTCAAACACAAATTGGTAGACAAGTATATCTCAACGGCAATATGAGCTGATTCGTTCTTTGAGACATAGTTTCATGGAAGGTATAATATAATCTAACGTTTTTCTCGTTAAGAACGCCTACATTTTAACTAACAAGATTTCAAATAAAAGTTGTAAAATGGTGGTCGACCTCAAAAGCCGCTTTTTCAGACTAGATTTTAGCGCCAATCGCTCCAAAAAAAAAAAAAAAAACTGCCGCTCGCCGTTTAATAGGCACAGGGTCGAGGAGGCAAGTTGTGTTTTCTGCATCGACAGTATGCTGGTTGAAAAACACCTTTTACGGGTCCTTCCCTAAAGATTATTAAAAATATGCATACTTAGGATTGAAAATTTAGAGAAGGGGGAAACACCGTAAAAGTTGTTTTTCAACCAGCATACTGTCGATGCAGAAAAAACAGCTTGCATTCTGGTTACTGTGCTTATTAAACGGCGAGCATCAGTTGTTCTCCCGCCCCCCTTCTTGTGTACTTATTGGAACGTTTCCTGTGGCATTGATAATCAATATGTTTTTTCATAAGTTCTACCTATCTTAGCTTTGTATCGTCTCTTTTTCTTTCTTTCTAACTTTCAGTAACCTTCTAAAGAAAAATTAGCTAGTGCTCCCTTGTGAAGCAGAAAGCCCTGCGTAGACCTTTAGCTTCAATGTCCCGCTAAGTTTAAAATTATTTAACATAGTACAGACTTAAAAAAACTAACGTGACTGAAAATATTTGATAAAGCTTTTGGAGCCTTCTTAAAACTTCATATGCTTATAGAAAATGTTGCGTATCATAAAATGCAAACTTGTACATTATATATTATTTAATACTAATTCAATGCAAAAAAAAAAAGAATAAATAAATAAATAAATAAATGTTGATACGATAAAAAAAAGTCAAGGTACAAGAACTTTAATTTGGTTGCAGAAGAAACAGTTTTCCTTCGATAGAACAAAGCACAGTAATGATTTGTTTCAACTGTAAACATGTCAGAGACTGCTGGCTGTTACTACCGTTTGATTAGTCCCAAAAACAAGAGCTTTGATTAGCCACAAAGGTTAGACAATACAAAACATCTTATAACTTTGTTTGCTAAAGTACATAAAACTTTTTCTTTGTATTGTTAGTATATGCAATTCAGAGCTAGAACAACGTAAGTCACATAATCGTTATGGCGAGAGGAAAAACGTTTGTCTGTTGCAAGCAAAAGGTGGGAGGCGCGCTCTTTTAACACTGGTAAATAATTACAAGGAAACTTTTTTTTTTTTTCAGAATTACGTTCACATTACTCGATGCGGATTAGGATTCTACACTACATACAATGCACTAATAAAGAGAAAATGGTAATTTTTGGACTTGCATCAATTTGGGTCTGAGGTATAGATATTTGAATTGCGTTTCTTGCATTGAGTTCAGTATTATATTATCTTAAAAAAGATACAAATACAAGTTGAGAAACGAAACATTTTCTAAATATATAAATAAAAATTAAAAAAAACTCCAAAAGTGTCCACAAATTTGGTTACCACTAAAAAACTAACTTCAAGCTCTTCACAATTAGAAATTTTCGAACAGAGTAAGTGAGATTAAACAAGTTCAAACCAGTACCTATATTAAGAAGTTGCATCCACCACAGAATGTCTAATCCGAGCACATAGCTAAAGAATGCCGAATATTTTCTTCATTCACCACCACCGTATGTTTGCTGATCCATTCCCAGTTCCATTACTCATCATTCAGAGCGGTCATCGAAATAGAAGGAGAGTCATATCCTCAGTGGACCAGCTTCAATACTAATACCACATGAGTCGAACTACAATCATCGAAATGGTTGCAGTCATAAATTCCGAGACCTTTTGACGTTTTACGCTTTGTAAAATAGGCAAACGTTCTTAAGAATAAGCTCCAGTTTATTTATTTATTTATTATTATTATTTATTTTTTCCCCCCGTTTTGCGTTTCTGCTTTCATTCATACCGAGTTTCTCGAGTATTTCCTTCTCTTGTGCTGTAAATCTTTCCCGCGTGTGTATGGAGGCAAGACGTTTTGTGCGCAGACCTCTATGTTTGTGAAGCTGTTTAGCTTCTGAATAAACAAATAAAAAATGAAATAGTACAGTAACAAACTGCAGGTTTAGATTTGAATTTATTGAAAATTCATATGAATTTAAATCACACTGAATAAAAACATTTCATTTATTCAGTATGAACAAACAAACTATAAGATATGGAGAAAAAGTTTGTTTGCTGTTGTTATTTGTTTGTTAACCATGGAGCTGCGTATTGGTTTCTCCCCATTCATTTGCACACCCAGTACATTTCTCAAGAGCTAACATCTATTCTTCCATGTGGTAAATCTGTAGGCGGATAGCCATTACCGCGAGAATTTTAACGCCACATTTCCCCACCAGATGGTGGCACCTGGGCTTTCGTCGATGCGAAACTGCTCTAGAAATTTTAACCCTGTCGATAATACTCAAAGCCAAAGAAAAATTCAAGAGATATTTTGCATGCCCACATGTCTTATAAACATAAGACATGAAGGTTGTCGATTTCCACCCATTGAGTGCTGTCAGGTTTGAGCCTGCACTTTCGGGCGTAAGAGGCCAAAAGGCGCCTAAGCACTGAGTCACTCTGCCTGCCGTAAAGGAACGGTATAAATGTCTACCGGTCACTTAAAGAACTACAAGTATAACGACACTTCTGCACACGTTTTGATAAGAGATCTACAAGTTGTAAGAACACATACTTTTCTCCACAACTTTCTACCTTTGTAGGGTAACGTTTTAAGATTACCGTGCAAACCCCCGTAGCACAAAAGAAGCAGTCAAATTGTGCTTTCCATACCGAGGGTAAAAGGTAAATTAAATTGTTAGAACTCGACTGCCTCCTGAACTAGACCGACCGACACGTGGTTTCTACCGAATCTTACCTTCTCAAGCAAGTAAATCCAACTTAGTTGTGGTCTTTTCAAAGCCCTGCCCATTCATTTTTACTTGCAATGGTTTTTTCTTTGTATATGTGAAGACGCTTCGATAATTTTGACTTACTGTTTTGTATAGTACTAAGAAGAGCCTAACATAGAGAAAGTTCATTTACTTTTGAGAACGCCACTGAAAGGGGAAATGTTTATTGGCGCGGAGTTTAACTGAGTTAGGATCTCCCTATAATGAAATAGCCTTTCTCAAGGTCAGGGCTCTTCTTATCACAGAACTGAACATTGCAACGATAGTTTTAAAATATTCACAGTAGAAAATCCAAACGTTTTCTAGCATATCATACATTTACAGATGATAATTCTATACGGGGACACGCGATTAATTTTAATCGATTTTAAATCCGGAAATGCATTAAAAGAATGGCTGTCAGATATTGCACGATACATTTAGTTCTAGGGAAAACATTTTTGCTACAAAAGGCAATCGGAAAACTAACAAAATCTACTGAACAAGTCTATAAAATTTGTTGATTTTTTCCTCCCAAAATATTATACGATTCGAAAACCAGGTTTCACTACTGTCAGTAAAATAACCACTAAAACAATTTCTCTGGTAGCGATTTTAAAAGACAACCAGAAAAGTTCCGTCAGATCACCGACAGATTTTGTTCATCGAAATACAATCGATTTAGCACAAGCGGGATCGATGGCATTCCCGATCTCGATTATTTGTTATTTCGTCAGAACATTAGGAGGCATTCCTCTCCAAATGAATGAACGGAAAGAATGATATTTCCCCGCTCGCCCAATAAATCAGCTCCCAAGCGTAATGCTATGAGACAAGATTGGTCAGCACATTACAAATCATGGATGACTGGAGGATAACTCTTTTACTTACCGTTGTCTGTTTTTTTTTCCTTCCCCCCCCTCCCTACCCCTCTCTCCACTTCTTTTCTCATGTTCGCGTAATCAATGAAAACGTGAGCGGATACCATAAAACTCTTTCAAGAGGTACGCTTCATATTTCATTTGATAATGAAAGGTTTTCCCCCGGCTGAGAATTCACCGAGTTAAATACAACAGATTTGAAAAATACATGAAGGTTAGACAAAAAAGGAAATGAAATAAACAGGAATGATAGTTTCCATAAATTACAGTTTTATTACCAAAATAGCAACAAATGAAAACGATATTGTACTTCATCAAAAGACTAAAAAGTTAATTCAGTAGTTAAAATTTAAAAAAAAGCAAATATGACTGTCTTGTATACCTATTAAACAACAAAAATTTTAAATAATTATGGTGTGGCAGCGAAAAGTTGACTTCCGATGGGCTCAAACCTAAACCATCTCTTTTGTAATATATAGGGACTAGGGAGCTCCGTTCTCCGCACGCTTCGCTCGCCAATACCCGTTCACCACCTGCACCGGATAATAATTGATGATTGGTTTACTTTTGATGTCCTGGGGACATCCAGGGGTGAGAATCTCCACAGGGTATCCTCGGGACTGGATGTCCAGCTCTTTAAGGTTTAGAAAGGCGAAACAGGGCGGAATGGTTTCCTCTGGATATTTTGTATCTAATGGTATCAGTACTGACCTGGTAGACATTGTCAATCCGAAGGAGAT
Organism: Uloborus diversus; assembly: GCF_026930045.1. NCBI lineage: Eukaryota > Metazoa > Arthropoda > Arachnida > Araneae > Uloboridae > Uloborus > Uloborus diversus. The sequence goes on along the minus strand of NC_072732.1, from coordinate 61,327,261 downwards.
AAGATTACGAACACAAACACAGAAAAACGCTCACAGATTTTATTAAAATAGGGATGAATCAAGCCAGTTTCCGTTCCCAGTAACTCGTATTGGCGTAGTACCAATCTAAGAATATGTCCTCTTTCAGCTCACATAAAAATGTAACCGTTCAAGGACAAACATCCATTTGTCAGGGCCACATTATTAAAACAGATGGGTGCATGAACACATGTACATCGAGTTAAATATTATACATCTCAATTCCATACTCTTTAAATAATTTTTTTATGTATTTTTAAGATTTTTTGCACCTTCTACCACATTTATGAAGGATAAGAATCAAATAATTATTTTTGTGTGCTTGTAAAAAAAGAAAAAAAAAGATATAACAACGTTGTATGGCACAAAACAGCAGATTACTGCATAATCGGCAGTTAATTAAAAAGAATTAACTCCAAATAAAGTAATTAGTAAATAAAGTAGTGAATAAAATAAAGTACATAAGCTCGCTTACCACAAGTAGCAAGAATATACAGTCGGATCCCGAATTACGCGAGGGATGCGTTCGAAGACTCCCCGCGTAAGTCGAAATTTCGCGTTGTGAAAAGGGGTGTGTTCAGGCGTCCTTCGTATAACACGGTTAATTCGTTCCGTGTAGTATCAAAACCGCGTTATACGAGACTTTTTTTTAAATAGCTTTTTAACTTATTTTTCACATTAATTAATCATGAATGTTGGTCGCTGGTAAGTGGATTGTATAACTCATTTTGAGAAATAACTGAGGCTGACACAATTTTAATTTTGCTTGGTTTATTGAAGAACAATTATATTGTATACATCATGCCGCCGCAGTCTTACAGTTTCTCCCGCTCGTCCCAGGGACTGCAGTATAAAACTGCGATCCCATAGGCGTTGCCACAGGAAAAGTATAAATATATAAATTTGCATATGCAGAGTAAAATACAATGTACATAGTAAAAACCATGTCAATACGTATCGTGTTGTATCAAAACCGTGTTTCGTGTTATATCGAAATCGCGTTATACGAGACTGGGAAATAATATGAATCAAGGGATTTGCACCGTGTTATGTCAAGACCAAGTTTCATAAAAAAAAAGTAAAACTTTATAAGAGTTGTTATCAAACATTAACAGAATGTTTTAAGCAAAAATAAAATTCCATCTTTTTTTATGAATAACCTTTGTCTTGTATCAAAACCATGATGACGATTCAAGTTTCGTACTGTGGAATATCGAAACCGTGTTATACAACGGACGCCTGTATATGATTTTTTATTAACATACCCAATTATTTTAGACATTTTTAAATACCTTTCAAACTGTTTTAGGCCATTTTTTAACTATAGATTACTGTTTCTTACATAAATGGCTGAATTTTTACCGTATTTTTAGAAAAGCTGCATTATTCAAGATAAAATACCGTTAAGATGTACAACATCACTGACCAATGGGAGGGAGAGACCTAAAATAAAACAGTATGGGACGTACAGTTCTGGACTTTTTCGGATTACCTTCTATTCACTTTCAATTGTTCAGAAAGATTCACTCCCCCCATACTTAATTGTCGTGCTACCTTCGATACACTTTCTAGTTGTTCAAGCATATCAGGAATATTTAGCTTTTCTTAAATTGTCGCAAACTTTTACCTCTTGTTTCCATCTTCAAAAACTTTAGATCAAACAGCATACCTAGGAGCCTCAATGTTTCATCACTTTTCATATTTAGAATAAATAAATGAAAAATGAGGAATGGTTATAATACACGCACTAACAAAGCGATGTTTGAACCAGTGCGGTGTGTGGGATTTTGCGCAGTCAGTGATGCTAAAAGGATGACAGTACACTCACGAAGTCAATATTTTGCAGTCAATAACGAAGCCAACGTTTAACATCATGATTCCTATCCAAATATTTTCGTCTTTCCAGCGAGAAATTCGCTTTACCTATAAAATTCGCTGACCGTGAAAAACTCGCGTTATAGCCATTGCGCGTTGTAGCGGGAGTCGACTGTATACAAGTGGTGAATCCCACTAGCGCAGCCAGAATTTGTTACGTTTTGAATGTTTTTCTGTATTTTTTATATGCCTATTGAATGTCTTACTGGTCCTCTCAAAGTATTAGGAAGGGTATGTATTTTTGTTATACCATCAGGTATTCAAAATCTGAAGGAAAATGCTGCATTGTTTTGAAAGAAAAAATGTTCGCAACGTCTACAATAAAAAAAAAACTTCAGATACAGCAATGAATTTGTACAATTCTTTATTAGTGATAATTTCCTTTTTTCAAGTGAAATTGTTAAACAGATTAAAAAAATAAAAATAAAACAGTAATAATCAAAAAATTATAATAAAAAACATTGCTTGAAGGGAGTGCAGTCGTAGCTCACACGCTTGTAATTCTTGTTTATTTTTAAGCCATATCATACTTTAACAAACTAATTTCATATAGTTTAGTTTTTTTTTTGGGGGGGGGGGGAGGGGGTGATTGCCGATTAACAATAGGATGGCTGAAATCAAGCTTTGCATTTGGTAATTTTTTGGCTGATCAAGTGTATATTCCCTGTTTATTATCATGTATTATTTACTTACTTTTCAGATAGCACTGCTTTGCGTTTGGTTTCTTGAAGGTCAATAATATTTGTTCCTAAAAACGGCGTTCATAGTACGACACAGCATTGTTTTCACGGAAAAGTCATGTATGAGTGTAAACACATAATACGTCATCAAATTCGCAGGAAATGGGGAGGGAAAATCAAGACTTTCACAATGTGCTCATCAACACGGAGTTTGACGCGAGTTTTCAGTTAAAATTTATTTCTCAATGTTAACAAACACCAATGCTTTACGAAAAAAAACTTGTTTCGCCAACAGTCGATTATGGCTACCCACACTTTTTTTTTTTTTCAACCGATTTTGAAATGCACCCGGCAACAATCTTGAGGTGCATTATGCCTTCGATTCCTCTTTTGTGTTTTTGATGAACGTGAGAAGCTATTTCCACAAATGAGTGCATCAGACATTTGCATCAGCAAGTTATCCCACTTGTAACAATTCAAATCTTATGAAAGAAAAAAGTAAGAAGGTCACCTTGAAAAGGAAAGCAGTCATTAAGCATATCAAACACACATCCCAATCATCAAAATGAAAGCCTCATTAAAAATAGTTTTTCACAACGACTATTTTAGTGAAACAGAATGAATCGAACCAAAAAAAAGGGCACTATAATGAGAAAGAAAGAGGAAAAAAAAAGGGGGGGGATATGCGTGTATACATATACGTCATTATTTAAATTCTAACTCCATCGCAGGATTAAGTCCAGTTTCTGTACTAGTGCGGATATATCGAGAGGGAAAGAATCGTGAACAAAGAAAAAAAAATGGCTCTCGGATAATTGAAAGAAATTCCTTGTGCGGAAATCTAACGAGTAAGATTTTGCATGAGAGGATAATAACAATAATAAAAAAGATCCCAGAGGATCTTTTCCTTCATCATGATGAGTGTGTGTACCTGCACCATTTTTACTCCAGCCTCATTCTTCATTCTTAAAGAGCTTTCAAATTGAATATTAATTAAGGAGAACGATGCTCGGCAGAAAAGGAAGGAAGCACTTGCGAGATGAAATAATTAAAGACATGAAATATTAACTCGCTAATGCATTTGGCAATTATATATCGGACGCTATTGACCGTGGGAGAGAGAGAAAAAAAAGAAGAAATAACGCAATCAATGTATGACATTTAACTTATTATTTTTCAATACTTTAGTGAAGAAATATTTACTGTTGTCACAAAATATTAAGTGTAGGTGACAATGAATGAATCATAATGAATATATAGTGGCTTGGCTTATTCAAATGCATAAAAAATACTGGGTACGTGTGTATGTTTGTACGTATCAGGGTTTAGCTGACTCTTATAAGTTCTTCCGCAAGTTAAAAAAGAAAAAAAATAAAACATTTAAATTCAGAAGAAAAAAAAAACTTTCGCAAAATTCTAAAATGAATAACGCCCATAAATATGAGTTCGTATACATTTCAAGAACTCACAGGAGAAAGTTGAAACGTTTTGTGTTTATTTATTTTCGAGTGGAGTTTAGTATGGCAACACTGAGTGTTCGTGGAAAAGAATTTATAGTTCTATTTAAACAGGTGAGAAAGTACAAGGATCAAGGCGAAAAATCACCCAAAAGATTACTGTACATTGTACAATGAAGAAAGGCTATGGATTTGAACTCTAAACGTAATTTTCTCCAACACTGGAACGATTTCGACATTATTTCGCCTTTCTCTCCTGTGCTCTTCATTTGTAGATGCATCAATATGTTTCATGTTCATTCGTAAATTAAATTTTTTTCGTCATGATATCTTTAACAAAATTGTTGAAATTCGATAGTAGAACATATGTAGAACTGATTTTTGCAGTTATACTTTTGTCACAATGAGGATAAAATCTCAACATTAAACTGAATATCGAAATTACAAGTTGGTGATATATCGCCAAGTTGCAAAAAAAGAGACCCAAACTGAAGATGTCATACCGTGTGCCAGTTTAGAGTTATTTGGCGAGATTACTAAAGAACTGCCTACTAAATCGTTGTCGAGATCGACAGTCTCTAAAACTGTCTTTCTGCACCGGCTGTTACCATTACAGGAATCGCACTCAACAGATATGTCCTTTTTCACACCAGCCAAACTTACTGCACTAGAAGTGGGTCAGCTTATCCGAGTCTTTGACATCGGAAGCTATTGGAGCTCTTCTGAATTCCCTTTCCAATCTTCGAGAGTATACAGTCGAAGTTCAAAATTTGAGGCTGTTACATCAATTTAAAAGTTATTTTTCTGAATTCACATTTGGATTATTTTTTTAACAGTCAGGATTCCCATAAAAGAAAAAATGGGCGACAGATTTCGTCAGGACCTCAAAGAAATGGAGAGCAGGAATTCAGGAAAATGCATAACTATGACGACGATAGCTCAGTCAGCCATCGTCGTAGTAGTTTGTGCAATGCTGCAGAGTAGTTGTGCAGCGTCCCAGTAGTTGTGCAGTGTTGTATGAAGCCATCAATAGTGCGCCAGGCTCACTATTGATGGCTTCACAGATAATGAATAAAAAATAATCCCAAAACCGACGAAGTATCCAAAAAAGCTCAACACATCGAAACAAAGTGCATGAAGAGGGGAAACGGTAACTGAAGGTACGACAAACTTCATAAAGTTAAACTTAAATTAATTAACTTAAAAACACATTTAAAAGCCAGAGGAATTTACGTTTGCTTAGGCGGCAACTTTCACAAGAACTTAAAGGGACAATGAATCCCAGCCCTTTATTCAGATACAATCTCTTACCTATTCAGATACAATAACACATAAAACGGCACAAAGAATAAATTGTAATTATATATATATATATATATATATATATATATATATATATATATATATATATATATATATATATATATATATCAGTGGTTGGAAGTAGCGCGCTACAAGTAGCGACGCTACTGTAGTAGCTACATTTTTTAGTAGTTTGTAGTGTAGCGCACTACTTTTCAAAAAAAGTAGTGTAGCGAGTAGTTCGATACAATTAAAAGTAGTTTGTAGCGATTTCTGGAAACTACTTTTAAATGAAATTTCAAAAAAAAAAAAGAAGAAGAAGAAAGAAACGAGGTTTCAAACGAATCTGACTGGTGCAAGTCTTACGCGAGTAAAACTTGTACTAATCAGGTCCGGAAGACTCTAAAAAATACGAGTTGACGTCAGATTGACACCATACGTTCTATCTGTTTGACGCCATTAACTTGTTTAGCATCGACATTTTCACATTTCCCCAATATTCACATCGAATGGCATAGAAAGAATAAGCGATAACTGTTAATGTAGTACCGCGTTTCATGGGCACCCATATATGGGGCAAGTGGGGGCTCAAGCCCCACCCCCCAACCTTTTAGAAATTAGAACTTCCTTGCTTTTAGTACTTTTTTTCTTCACAAAAATGTAAAAACATTTCTTCTCCAGCCATTATTAAATAAGTTATTAAAAATGTCAAATTTTAATAATTCTAATCTGTACTGAAATCAGTTTCCATGTGAACTTCTCCTGCTAAACAATGGGGAAAATATCTGCCCCCCTCCCCTAAAACTATGCAAAATGGCGCCTATGCTGCGTTTCTGTTTTCTGGCAGCTGAGAATGTGCCGTGGATGAACATTTTAGACGTCAATGAAATTATTGTGTCAATATCCACCTAGTATGGAAGCTACAGTAAATGTTATGGAAGAGGATGATATTGAACTGGCTTGGCCGGCTAACAACAAATATTACAGTGTTATAGAAATGTATGATCACGAAAATGTTTCCGTTTCTTGCAAATATGCTCTTTGAGAAAAAGCTCTCGGTATCCATGTCAGGTGTCATCTGCATATACGGTGGAATCTCAACTTACGCGAGGGATGCGTTCCAAGACTCCCAGCGTAGGTTGAAATTTCGCGTTGTGGAAAAGGCGGAAAAATGCGATTTTTTATGAGCATACCAATAATTTTGAAGCATTTGAAAACATCCCTCAAATGATTTTTACCCATTTCTTAACCTTCTATTACCAAATTTAAACATAGAGAACTGAAGCTTTACTGTAGTTTTAAAAAAGCTATGTTATTGAATAAAAATACTGTTAGGTTGCACAAAAATCAAAAGGGAGATAATGGCATAAAATGAAACACTGCGGTACGTATAGTATGTAGCAATAAAAAAAGTGAAACACTACAATAATACTATACAGTAGATATTGTAATTATATTCGATACACATTTTAGTTGTTCAAGCATATCGAAAATCTTTACATTTCTTTAGTTATCAGAGATTTCTATTTTTCCTTCCATTTTTAAACTTTAGATGAACAGCAGCTTATGTGAAATTATGTTTCATCAACTTCATATTTAGAATGAAAAAGATGCGAGTGGTGATTTGTAAATTAACAAAGCGATGTTTCGGTTGGGGAACTTCCGCTTTCAGTGAATCGGAAGCGAAAATTTATTCACAAAACTAATATTTAGTAGGCAGTAAAGAAGGTGATACTTAAGCCCCGTGATTCCCACTCGAAAGTTTTCGTGTAACGAGGTGAGGAATTCGCGTTAGCTCCAAAATTCAGTACTCGAGAAAAGCTCGCAAAATATCCATTTCGTTTAAATAGAATCGCGCTGTCGCGCGAGTCCATTGTAGTTTAAAATTTCACATTGAAGTAAAGTATGCATTCTTAGTTATGTTTCATGTTTCAGATGTCATCATATATATACTAGCGAATGATCGAGTAACGCTCTTGACGTTATCAACTATTAAACACACGCCACGACATGATAATTTGAAAATATTCTTTGGTAATGTTTGACATGCAGGGAAATGCTGTATTTCGACAAAGAGTAATTTCAGGAGAATGAAGAAACCAAAAAGTGGTCAACAAAATTAACGCTATCTACTGGAGTTTAGAGTTAATCCACTGGAGTTACGGTTACAATTTCAACTATCAAAATATCACCAAACAGGCAATGGCTTTGTTCAAAAGTAGAAGCAACTTTTGTTTTGATTGGGTGTTGGATATATTAACATGATAAAAGTCAATTATTAAATAATGTAAGTTTTTGAGGTTATTCGGTGAAATTGAAAAAATGCTTTTATTTCATTTTATGAGTGGCGTAAGAAAGAAAATAGTGTTCTGGTCCGGACCTCTAGCTAGAAGCTCAAAATGAATTCATTAGTTCCAGCAAAAAAAAAAAAAAAAGTTCCTATAAATTAACTGATATAATGAAAATTAAAGTTTTTCTCTTTTGTTTAAAAGATGTTTTTCCTCATCTAAATCAATTTTATGTACATGTATGTCTATATAAAATTTAAAACAAATTATGACTGCATCTATTTACATTTTCAAGTAGCCGAGTTGCACTTCTTGAATGAAATATTCACTGTTAGGAAAGGATTAAACATTTTAAGGTTGAATTCCTTCCATGTTTAAATCCTTTCTTGCAGCGAATATGCGTAAAAGTCGTTACAAATATTTGAATGACAAATTAGCTCAGCAAGCGAAGGAAAGAATAAATAATACTTGGTAATAAACCATGTTCAAATGGATTCAGTTTACTAACCTAAATCATTTTATGAATTTTTTCGTTCAATCCTCAAACGGTGTATAAGTGAATGCTTTTTATTGATTAACTTTTTTAAAAAATAACTAAAAAGTAGCGAAGTAGCGACTACTTTTTAAAAGTAGTTTGTAGTTGCTACATTTTGAAAAAAGTAGTTGTAGTTGTAGTAAACTACATTTATAGTAAATTAGTTGTAGTTGTAGTTCGCTACAAAAAAAAAATGTAGTTTTTCCGACCACTGATATATATATATATATATATATATATATATATATATATATATATATATATATATATATATATATATATATATATATATATATATATATATATATATATATATAAAAGAGGGGTGGAAAGAAACTTAAAATTTTTTAAAGTCTACGTTAAAGTAGCTTTTATGAAATTTCTTTTCAAAACGCGAAATTTGCTATTTTAAAAGAGTGACATGACAGTAAAAACCAAACAGTTTGGATTCAGAGCTAAAATTGCCTAAGAATCACTTAAGTTAAAAACACGTGATTCAATTCAAATTTCGCAGGCTTGTTGTAATACTATAATTATCGAAAACCGAGATGAAAGCATGAAATAAACTGAACCACTCAGCAATTTAAGACAGCAAACGCCAAAGATTAAAAATATATAAAGAAGTAGTTTAAATACTTTTTTGATTACTGGCGTTTAACTATCTTTATACATATAGCATTAAAGCAAAGAAAAATCTTCTCGATAGCAGACCTCTTTTTCTTTTACAAAATTATGTCATCACATAGGTAATGGAGACACTTGATCATAAAAGGAGTTGGATTCAACACTTAATTAGAAGAGCGGTAAGTAACTTCCACAGCAAGTTAAAAAGAAAAAAAAATTAAGTAAGAGATGCTAATTAAAGAGGGGAAAGCTGTCAGGAACATCTTTTCTTAACAATTTCTATCGCGAAGTAAAAGCCTTGTCATAGAATATTTTTTATCCTGTCAGGTAGATAATAAATAGCTAAAATTATAAGCTAATCAAGAGCAAATTACTCACTTTCAACGCGATATATTGAATACTATTTAGTTCCTTTATTTTGTGTGAAGACTAAATTATCAATTAATGGTGTAGAATACGCAACTTATAAAGTTTAAAGCATAAAAAATCCACATAGTTCCATTTTTTTTTTTAATGTTGAAATTCAATCTAATATTTTACTTTTAAATCAATATGTATCTGAAATATTATATTGAAGAAAAGAAATTAATAAAATCAGTTATTATAGTTTTTGTAATACTATTCAAGAAAATGAAAGTAATAGCTTGAAAGGAGACGTTTTCCTCATATTTAGTTAAGATTTAATAGTTATGTTCTGGTCTAGAAAAAAATGTGGCATTTTTATATTAGATTAGCGATTATTTAAAAGTGAATTTCAGTTTTGCTTCACACATGAAAAGCAAGGGGGGGGGGGGGAGTCATGTGACCTTAAAGAACCCTCAAGAAAAGCGATATAGTAAAATACGTTCACAATTACTAGAACTAATCACTTGCCGGCTATGAGCCCCTTGAATTTGGGGAAAGAAAACATGCCGGGCGAAAGTTGGAAGACATTCCGAAAATTATTAAAATAATTGATAATAACTTTCATAATTTTGAGAAAGAGAAGCATTACCAATCCGTTCTGGACTGGTTGGGCCAGCCGCAGAAGACGGCCATTCTAGCCGCCCTCGCAGCTAAATATTAAAACGTGTCTTCTCAATTTTATGCCAACATAAAATAAAAATAGTATACGCACAAAATTGTTATACTTTGTTCATTATTTCGCGAAAGCAAAAATAGAATAAAATCACGTCTTAATGAATTAACAGATTAATATATACAAAAAGTGAGGTAAAAATACATTTTCAATCAATTTTTCTATGAAATGGGAAGCGATGTATATAAGAAATCTTCTAAAACATAAGCCTACATAAGTCAGTGCTTCACTTCTGAGTTGGACGATACGTTACAAATGTTGCCTTCTTTTACAACAGCCTCTACTGCACCTGTCTACTAAAGGTAGATGCGGTTCCTCTATTTATAAACTTAATATTTTCTTTTTTTTCTTTAGTTTCATACCGGAACTTAGTCAACACAGTTACGCAGAATCTCCAACACACCATTCCCTCGTTACTCGAGAAATAACCGAATTCGCACAATCCAGACACTCTCGGCCCTTTCGTGACAATCCGCAAGAGTATAAATCTGAGGAAAGAGACACCGAGAGCCGGTCGATTTGCAAATAAACATGCAATCAGGTGGACACATGCATGTGTGCCACACTCATAAGCGGGCCATTAATGGCAATCTTCCCCGTCCTAACGACGGCCCACACGCTAACCAATATTTAAGGTGAGCTTGGATTACACGCCGCTCATGTTCGGCTGGAGAGGATAGTAACGGAAACCGATTTAATCCGAAAGAGTGGCATTGATAAAGTTAGGCCTTTGGAAAGGGCGAAAATACATATAGGTCATGCTCACGAAAACACAAACAGTACAAATCATGTACGGCATTTTTGAAGTTCGTTTATGAATTTTAATAATTTGCGTCAACTAGTCACGATTTTTCCTTTGATTCTCCATTTATTTGTGAAAAAGAAAGTTAATGGTTTGTACGTACGTACATTAAGTAACTTCTGAGTTTTTTTTTTAATATGTCGACCACTTAGTGCAACAGAATTGACAAGTAAGCATTTAAAAATGTTGTTCTAATCGTAAAGAAGTTAATTACCGAAGAAGCATAGAATGAAATATTCATTCAAAAGTTCCTTCTGTGTGCAATTTCAAGGGGGGGGGGAGACTTTTTTTTCTTCTTGTTGTTTCTATCATTAAGACAAATTTAATAGAGAGAACATTCCACCATCCCCTCCCCCACCCCTCCCCTCAAATTGTGTAGTAACTTCCTTTTTATGTAAGAGATATGTACTAGTAATTTAGATTGTTTTTGAATTACAGTACAATCTTAAATCACATTTCAACAAACAAAATGGTTTGAAGCTGGGACCAATGGAGGATTCAGAAACGTTTAAGGTGAGTGGTTGATTTTTTTACGTACCTTTTACAACGTATCTGATGACACATGCTTAGGGGGAGGGGTGTTGCCACAGCATTTTTCTCTAAAATAACAAAAATATAGAAATTTAGCTAAGGAGGTCCCCAAACCTGTTCCTTTCCTTTTACGTTGAACGAGGTGTTCTATAATCGCGTTGTAGAACTTCAGTTTCGTAATAATTTCGGGGGAATGTTTTGAAACTCCGAACATTATCGAAAGTTGTCTAAAATTGCGTGTTCTGAAACTTCAGTTTTTCGAAAAATTACGGGAGGAAAGTCACTGAACTCATTCTATCTGCGATGTCTACACTCGCGTCTTCAAGTCTTAAATTTTGCGAAATGGCGGGGGGAAAGCCTCCAAAAACTTCCTCTTAACATCGCCAAAGATTGTCTAAAATTGCCCTTTTGAAACTTTAACTCCGAAACGTTTCCGGGAGGGAATTTTGAACACCATTCCTTTCCTCAATGTCATCAAAAATGGCCTACACTTGAGTTTTAGAACTTTAATTCGGAATAATTGCCGGGTCCCTCAAGGGCGGGGCGATCGCCCCCCCCCCCCCATCGCCTCTCTCTTGTATAAGTCCTTGGCTGTGACAAGTAATATTCTTTTTGTCCCAAAGGAAAATATTTTTGAACCCTCCATATGTTACTTAAGTACAAACAAAATTAAATTGGGAATAAATTAAAATTAAAAAAAAGTCTGAAAACGCACATAAAATTTAAATTGTGCAATAACATTAATAATAATTATTATTAATAAATAAATATACTAAAATAAAAAGGAGAAATGTTATCTTGCATTTAAAACTATACAATATTTGGATATATTTTTCTTTACTAATAATAAAGCTGGAAGTCTCTCTGTCCGGATCTCTGTGACGCGCATAGCGCCAAGACCGTTCGGCCGATTTTCATGAAATTTGGCACAAAGTTAGTTTGTAGCATGGAGGCGTGCACCTCGAAGCGATTTTTCGAAAATTCGCTGTGGTTCTTTTTCTATTCCAATTTTAAGAACAACATTATCATAAGACGGATGAGTAAATTACGAAATTATCATAACGTGGAACCGTAACATGGGCACAAGCAAATTGGCGAGATACGAAATTATCATAACGTGGAACCGTAACATGAGTACAAGCCAATTGGGGAGAAAATTCACCATACATTATTTGTAAATATACAGGCAAACCAAAATACCTTTTTATTTCTCTATTACGGGCAAAGCCGTGCGGGTGCGGGTACCACTAGTAAAGAATAAAATAAATGGTGAAGACTACTTCTAAAGGACTGCATAAATTCGTTACAATTTTACTACAACAAAATCTATATAGTTCATTAAGCAGTAGGTCACATAAGATTATTTTCAAAAAACTTGCACAACTTTAGATGGTTAAAATTTAAAATACAATGTTGCCAAAACTTACCTTGCTTGACGCGATTTTACGTTCACAAAAGGGAAAACAAATGGAAAAAAATTACTTTTAAATAACTAAAGGTCTCAATTTTTTTTCGAAAAATTTAAGAAAAGTCAGTTTACAATTAAGACAGAAATCTGAAGAATCTCATCCCTGATAATTTCTATTTAAGATAATGAAAGTGTTCAAAAACCAGAAAATTAAATAAAGCAATAAAATTTCGTATCGCTCCGATTTGCTTTCCGAAATTTAGAAAAAATACCTGTGTTTTGTTTTAGTATAATATTTTTTCTTCTTACAAGACGAGTAATGTCGCACAGTTCATTATGGTCTCAAATTACCAATTTTCCATACCTTTAGAGAGATACGAGACTCGAGAATTTAACAAGCCCCAGTCTCCATTCCGCGTACCAGGGAAATACGCAAACGGCGTACAATTACCCAGAAACTGGGTTTAACGCCGAAGAAGATAACTGTAAAAAAAAGAACAAAAAGAAGACAGCTCAGTTGAACTAAGGACGGTAGAAGGCTGATGGAAATTCGATCGTCCAAATAGTACTCGGAAAAAAGAAAGGAGGGAAAAAAGCCAAGCACGTAAAGAACATCTCGAGCAAAGAGTGTTTCCGCCCTAGATCCAACATTAATGGTGACTTTGCATTATTGACAAGGTGTCTATCTTGGACGAGAAAACGTCAAGATTGTAAATGTACAGGAGCGGATTGCGCGACAAGATCTAAACTCTATTCTTCCTTTTTTTTTTTTTTTTTTTGCTTTATGGATGACACAGTTTTGAATCAGTGCAAAGATGTAGTTGAAATGGGGGAAAAAAAAAGTGATCAGAAAGATATACTTCGAACAATAAGATTTTTTTTTTCTTTCAAAGGGGCAAAAATATCATAAAATAATTTAAATTGACAATGTGAAAGGGTAGAGATCACTCAGTTGAAATTTGCAAAGAAAATTTATTCGAATTGGAAACGAATGGTTAAAATTCGAAAACGAAGAGAAGTGCAGTATGAGAAAAAGTGTGCAGTACAACAGTGTTGTAGTGATTTCTTTTTTATTACCGGAACGCAAGACTAAAAAAATAATATAAGAATAAGATAATATAAAATAACGTCGTCGCCACTGTGCTTTTTTCATTGATTTGAGGAAAGGGGGGAATCTCTAGAAAAATGAATGGATCCTTCATAAGATAATAAAAAATCACTATACATTACTACTTTTTAGCTGCATTAAATAATTGTTATAATATTGAATGCTAATAAACTACACTGAAATAAATTTTTTAGAAAACGTTGATTTCTTCATTACTTACTTTAAAAAAATTTCTTTTTCTTTTTTTTTTTTACAAATCAGTTATTGACCAGTAATTAGTGGTGCGACATCGATGGCAAAACATCGATGTTAGAAATTAGAACATCGATGGTATTGATATATCGACCAAAAAACATCGATGTTTCCAAACATCGATGTTTTAAAACATCGAACTATTTTGTAATAAGTTACCGCCCTAAGCCAGGGCTAAGGCAGAAATACTTAAAATACACCACCAGCTCAGTTATTCCATCCGAGGACTGCAGTTTCGTGCTTTTTAGCACTCAAAAGCCCGGAATAGGAATCACATGAGCTGGAGGCGAAAAACCTCTTAAGGGAGCTTAGAGAGCCAAACAAACTGGTAGCTAACATAGAATTAGCACACCAGATGAGTGACCGCAGCAATGGTGCGGTTCAATTCAAAGATTGATGGCAAATTGATATTAGCTACCAGTTTGTTTGGCTCTCTAAGCTCACCTTAAGAGGTTTTTCGCCTCCAGCTCATGTGATTCCTATTCCGGGCTGTTGAGTGCTAAAAAGCACGAAACTGCAGTCCTCGGATGGAATAACTGAGCTGGTGGTGTATTTTAAGTATCGACCTATTTATTAATATATAACATACATTTTTGAGTATACTGCTCTAATTTAAGCAATACAAAAGAATACGTATCCGACGAATGTATTGAAAATACTGAATTTTAAACCATGAATATAATTTAATAAGAAATTCGCAACATCTTGGTATTATAGTAGGACAAAAACTGATAATATAAGACAAGCGCTGATTAATACAAACTTGTTATAGTAATAGGGAAATATTTTCAAACTAAATGAAACTAAAAGTAAATTTACATCAAAAAAGAATCTAAGAAAAATGTATCATAGCACTTACCGTCAGTTGAATGATGCGAAAAAGTTGTGTTAATTATTTTAAAAATATAAAATTAATTCTAACCAGGCCCGGCTCTTGGGGTTGGCGACCTATGCCACCGCCTAGGGCGGCAGAGTTTAGGAGCGGCCAATTTCATAATGGCAAAACGTAAAGAGGCAAAAAAAAAAAAATAAGGAGGAAAATGAAAAACTCAAATTAGTTCCTTTTTTTTCCTGTAGCTCAAAATCAGCAGTGTGTGAGAGTATGCTCGATGATTTAAGATAAAAAATACATATAGGCCAGGGGCGGCTCCTGTCAACATCGCCTGGGGCGACAAATCGATTAGAGCCGGCCGTGATTCTAACAATTATTTTTAAGAGCAAGAAATACTGTTCAGCTCCGACAAGTTGAGCAGTAGCCTTGAACAAGTGCATTTCTTTCAAGGGAGAGCAATCGGTATGAAGAGGCATTGTTAGGCGTAGTGGGGAAACCATTGCAAACCTTTTATTTGGCGAGAAAATCCTGTACCGCTTGCTAATAGTTAGGTATAGTAATATTGCTTGCCAAATGGGCAATACACTGCCAACTAAATCCACAAATTTATAAGCCGTTTTTTCTCACCCCTATTTCAAGTAATGGAATCGATGAATCGGTCGGGCAGCGGAGCTCAACTTGCCAGAGGTGGACAGTATGAGTTGTACTGTTAGTTAATAATTAAACACAAATTGTCAGTAATAGAGGGACGACTTGTTGGGAGAAGTCGATAAGTAACCCCGAATATTGGTGCTGACAGTTTGGAGAAAAAGAAGTTTGTTTACTTCGTCCCCCGAATCGCATTTCTCTTTTCGCAGACTATCCCACCAGTCAGAGAAACATCTCTTTCCGATGGAACAGAAGTTGTCATAATTATCAAATACTTTAAAGCAACTTTTACCAGCTTTGAATTTTTAAAGCTATAATTTTCACCGAAATAACATATAGAATTTTTCTTTAGTTTAGGAACTGGAGCCTTGAAATAGGCTGCAACTTTTGGCACCAGACTACCAGTGTCAGGTTCTTCCAATAGCTTTGACCTCTACCTCACTCTCCAGTTCATCTTCTACTATCTTGTAGTGATGTTCCCAAAAATCACCACACAGAAAAATTTATCTTATAAAGTGGGTGCAAAAAATGATTTTTTTTTGGCAACTCCATAAGTAAACTTAATTACCTAGCGAGAAAATTGGAGCAAATTTTATGATAATTTTCTATTAAAATGTAAAAACATCAACATCAAAAAAACATCGAAACCAAAACATCGACATCGATGTCGCACCCCTACCAGTAATGTCGTAGCTAGCTAACATACATCGATGTTTCCAAAACATCGACATCGATGTCGCACCCCTACCAGTAATGTCGTAGCTAGCTAACATAATCATCGAGTTTCTGCTATTGTACCGCTGAACCATTAAATTATTAATTGAAATAAACATGGGTCTTTTTTTAAACACAAGTAGAATATTCACAAAAGTTAGTTCCAGGAAGGTAGCCTCAAGTGGATCGCTGTTTCAAGGGGATTAGTCCTAATTTTTCCAAATTTAAGCTAGGTGATGCCATTAATTTCCTGTATGCTTTGTCAACAGTTCATGTTGATTTAACTTTTGCAGAAACAAGTTTTTAAAAGCATTGTAGACAGAAAACAGCAAATAATGCAAGTAAAGAAAATGCGGAACATTTAAAATAAAAAAAAAACCACTAAAATATTTATTAAATATTCTGTAATTTGTAGGATAGCAATTCCTTTTGTGGTAGGTAAGAAATAACAGCAGTGAAGCACCAGTTATACATTTCTCCTTTAACGTTTTAAAGAATTATACGTTTTTTTTTCATTTAAATTGGTCCCAGCAGAGTCTAATATATATTACGTGTACCAATTATACGTTTTTTCCTTTGTAAGCTTTTTTCGTACAATCCTTCAAAAACGTATAAACCGTGCTTCACTAAAACAGCTAAAGAGCATTAAGGTGATTCTATTGTTTGTAGGTGAAATAAACCTGAATGAAATTCTGGTTGACGTGGTCGGGCAGAGTGGATCATTGCACTATTTTGCACCATAACATTTGTTTCACATTAATCATGTGTTGTAGGCTGTTTCCGCTCATATTTTTTTGCAAAAATATTTTAATTAATTTTATTACCAGGTAATTCTTAGATTTGAAAATAATTTAAAATGGACGACATTTCTGAAACTGTTTGGATATATTAACGAATGAGTTTCATGCATGAATGAAGTCTTAATGTTGGATTACAATAATGGCAATGCATCGTTATTTCGGTATCCGTGTTGCATCGAAAGTTTACTATTCTCATGTTTATTCACTTCCTTCTAAGATTATTTCCTAATATCAAATAAGAAAAAGAAAAAAGAACATGTACTTTCAAAAAAAAAAAAAAAAACTTCTTAGAACTACTAAACATTGCGGGGGAGAAGGACGGCACTATCGATTTTATGAGAGACATTTCACCCAAAACAGTGAAGAATAAAGATTGAATGGAGCACAGAAAACCAGCAAATACTGCCTCTAGAAATTCTGACGGGGAACGTAATTTAAAGTTTCAACGAAATTGATTCCACCTCATTTTATGCAACATTTGAGAGATGAGAAATATTTAGGGATACGTGCACAATAGCATTTGACCCCGATTATATCTAATGACGTCACTCGTGAACGTCAATAGAGGTTACTGACGTCACATAACGGTCGGAAATTGAGCTACCTAATAAATCAAAGGTGCATGCTAAATGAAAAGGGCATATAGAATGACATAGCCATGGTATATAATAGGAAAATACATCTACTTTTGGATAACCCTTTAAGAGCTCTCTGCCAGTCAAATGACATAAGACTTCTGCGTCGAAATAGTCGGTTGCGATGACGATTGTTTTTATAAGCACTAAATCAAAATAACAACCGATATGAGTGATTCCATACCAACTCAACCAATGGGGGTTGCATGACCGACCGGATTTTCTTTAAATTTGGTACACAGATTGATGACATAGAGGCATGAATAAGTCCAAATTTGTAGGTTCCTGCTCCACTTATTTTTTGAGATACTAGTCTTCAAAGTTTGACCACCAGCTCAAAATGCCAAGAAATTGATATTATTTAATTTTTTTTTCTTAAAAATTCTACTCATGCAATATAGAAAGTGTTTGGTATCTATGAAAACTAATCACTCCAGGCATTCAGAAAAAAAAATATTACAATGTTTAAAATGAAAACGGCTATAAAGTACACTACTCTTAGTAGTTGCTACCACAAAAATTTGATTTTGCCGATTTCGCTGAAATTGAGACATTGATTCAAAAAAAAAGGGGGGGGGCTAACAAATGGTTTGCTCACTTTCTGGTAGTGTACTGGTGTTCCCTATAAATAACTACACAATAAATTATTTGGGTTTCACACTCCTTCTTGAAATATTTAAGCAGAAAGACAACTCATAAGGCAAAAAAAAAAGAAGCAATTTTGAACATATTGGCAGTCATTTTTCTCCTAAAGAGAGAGCACTAGGAACTTATTATTATTTCTTTTTAATAAACTACTGATATGTTAGCCATTCACAGGAAAAGTTTACTTTTGGTTATTATTTGCATAAAGAGATATCCCGCTGTTAGCATATGCATGTTTTCCTCAAATACCATATGCTTGTGTTCGTTCCCTCAGACTTTACAATAATAAAAAAGAAAAATAATGCATTTATTAATTGTACTATATCTAGAAGAATTTAAAAAAAAAACACATTACTAGTACATTTACAAAAATATTTTTAAAAAAAATTCTGCATTTTATAACAATATTAGGCATTTAATAAAAACAAAAAGTAGACTCTTTTTTTTTCAAAACTGAACATTTTGCATTCATAACTATAAAGTACTAAATTTTTTTTTTAAAATCAGTTTTAAAAAAGGTATTGTAAATATATATCTCACAAGCAATAAAAGTTGAAATTAGCAGAATATTGAAAATTGATACATACATAATTTTATTTAGCTGCAAGCGTAAGTTCCTATCTTTCTTTCTTCCTTCCTTACAGCAGATACTTTAATCTGATTAGATATGTTTGCAGACACAATAGATTTACTAATCGGAATAAATTTATGGTATTCTCTTGTACCCTCAATTGTTGCGGCCAAAGCTAGTCTTTCAGAAAGCAATTCTCTTGTGTTTGTAACATGTTCTTCATATGCGAAGAAAAATTTGATCATTTTAAGATTGCCTTCACAATAGCAAAACAAATATTGTGGAGAAAGTATCTGATCCATAACAGGATGTTGCAAGTTAACACGGTAAACATATCTTTTAACTGTGCCTCCAATGGCATCACACGGGCTTTTACCATGGAAGGTGGCAAAAAAATGCCACTCGGCCTCTAATTCGAAATCATCTTTGTGGTAGCATAAATTTAAAAAGTTATCTTGTTTTTGTATTGCGCTGAGCTACCGTCACTGAAATAAATTATTTTCTTTATGTTAGAGTGTAATGAAGTTAAGTATGGAAGTACAAGCCTTTGAAATGTAGCTACTGCCACCGTATCATGTTTCAAACAGTCACATGGATATTACTTTTGTGCCATCATTTGACCGAACATATACTACAAAAGGATGGAGAGTAGCTTGAGTGTTTTCCCAGTGATACCCCTGTATTGCATCCTGTACGATAAAAGTAAAATTTCTAGAAAAATCAAGCAATAAAATGCATTCATCTCGTTTTAGATCTGATTTTCTTGTTTTCAAATATTATGATTGAGATTTTGCAATGTAATGGTGTTTTGCCAAAGCTTTCATTTTCAATAAAAATTCAGATTTAATATCGGGTACAGACAACGTAATTGAAATGAGTGAAATGAGTGTTGACCGGTCTGTAGTTATCCACTGCTGAAAGGTTGGAAAGTTTTGTTGTTCGTCAAATGCAGCAAAGACGGTGTCTTTCCGAAACAGTTTTTATGCAAGATGGAGCCCAACTCCATATTGGCGAGCAGTACAAAATATCTTACGGCAACATTTTACAGATCATAGGGTAATAAACAGTATTTTACAATGACGAGGTCTGCTCGGTCCCCTGAACTGACGCCATGTGATTTTTGGCTTTGGGGGTTCTTAAAGTGTCATATACCTCAGTGAACTAAAAGGCGGGGAAAACTTAGTATGTTGAAAACAACAACTTTTCACTACAGCCAAAAAAAAAAAAAAAAAAAAAAAAGAATCTACTTAGTGCAATATACTTAACAGGCCACGGTGAGCAACATAAAATGTTTTTCCATTTAATTACCTACTCATTTCCTATTGCAAGGAAGCCCCGAAGCAGATTTGAAACATACAACGTTCTTCCATAAATTCTGAACACTTACAAGGTCAATGCCAATTAGTGCATTCTCTGACCGTGTAAACGAACTAAAAACACAGTTGATTCATTCTCTGGACTATATTCATCATTTTTATCCTGAAAAAAAAAAAAAAAAAAATGTTGAAAACCAACATACAACGTTTTTCCCGCCATCCATTCAATTAATTGTTGAACGCCACACCGCAACGTCAAGCAACACTTTGGGATACTTTTAAACACAATATAGCAAAGCACGCTACCTATATACGCATCAGACACACCTTGATGACTCGTCGATACTTAGATAAGGTGCTTTATCCTCTTATGCTAGATTAGGTGCTTTATCCTCTCATGCTAGATTAGGTGATTTATCCTCTTATGCTAGATTATTTTCAGCAGTTAAAAACTTGTGTTCTCCAACGCCATTGCACGTCTTGTAGTATGCCAGATTTCTTCTTTGACTTGCCACGTGTTCTGATCCCTCTCCGAATGAGCATATTTGGGACGTGACTGATCGTCATTTGTGTGCTGTGTCCCAGTCTTCTCAATCTTCATCGGAGAACGAACTGTAGAGGATGGTTCAAATCATGTCGGCTTCCATCTCTTAGGAAACTATTCGTAAGCTAATTAAATCCGCACCTCGTGGGTTCTGCATGCATTGCCGCAATCGAAATCCATATATCCCACTAATTCCACTGCATTTGTTTACAAACAATGTCACTTATTTACAACGTATGATATTCCTGCCCAGCAAGTAGCATCCCATTCTACTCTCTTCTGTGGTTTTGCATTTTCTACGCCAGGATTGTCTGTACTTAAACAAATAAATTAAGAAAAAGATTTTATCTATATTAAAAAAAAACACTGGTTGCTTAGCGCCTTTGGCACACTTAATACCTTCATCATTACGATTTTTCATTTAGTCACTATTTCCCCCCCCCCCGGCTGAATTATTCTTAGTAATTTTTCTTAAGTTGTAAGGATTGTATTCTTAGTCATCAAAAATTTCCCCCTAGATATTAAAAATTTGACTAGTCTTCCTAATTTTGTCTTTATTCAAGACTTTTTTTTTTTTTTACCTCAGTCGCGGAACTCTGTCCCTTAACCAATAAAAGTTTTCTTAACGTTACCAAGATATACATTTTATTTACTTTCTAGACGTAATTAAAGTTACTTACGTCCTGGAACGTGCCCATTTATAAAAGGAGGCTTCTTCTGCACTCAAAATTTAACCGGTTGCAAAAAACAAAAAAACAAAAAAAAAAAAAGAGAGAGAGAGAGAGAGAGAAAGAGAGAAATGACGAAACTCAACACAATTCTTTTTTTTTTTACAAACAGAAAAGAAATTGAGGATAGATTCTTGCTTCTTTGCAACAAAAAAGACTGCCAAGAAATGTTTAAAAATATACAGATACTCAATACTTTATTCCACTATAGATTCATAACATCGTTACGAAAAAGCTTTGTATAGCTTTTAAGAAGATATCTTCAAATAAAGTTAGCCTCCTCAAAACCGGCTAGACTATTGGTTGATGTTTACAACGGTAACCCAACAACGAAGAGCTGTCTCTTCAAGAGATCCGGATAGAGCACGACTTGGAGGATTTTCAAAAAAAGAAAAAGCTCCAGAATTCGGCTGACTTTAGGCGCACTTTCAAAAACTAGAAGAGAAGGATAAAAATTTTCAACTTGAAAGCGTTACGAAATGAATACATTTTGGAAAGTTTGAACGAAAAATAAATAGTACGTGTTTTTAACTTTCTTACAAAAAGTAAAGGAAGAATTGAATTCACGAAAAATTTCCCACTCATACTTCAGTCAAACTTTCCATTTTAATCACTCCTTAAAAATATATATACTTAATTAAAGTTTTTTGTGGTGCATGTACGTATACAGTAAACTTTCGCTACATATCGCAGTTGCTACGGAGTCAGCAGTTGTTTGTCAAGAGGTATTTCCAACAAAATTTGTTTGAAATAAATCCGCTTTTAAATTCGAAATCTATACTGATTTTCAGTTTCCCAGTTGACGCTAATGTTAAGGGATTTGGACCGCTCAAAATTGAACGGAAAATTGTTCAAATTAAAAAGATATTTTCTACACATGTTTTACACTAAAAGTTTTTTTTTTTTTCTTCTTTTTTTTTTACGAAGTTTGTTTGAAGCAAATTCGCCTCTTAGTTCAGGATTTTTATTTGACTTGAATTTCCCCATAGGCGATTATGCTGTTTTTTTGAACAGTTCAAAAATTGAATGAAAAATTGTTCAAATCAAAAAATGAAATATGAGGTGTTCTCGCCGAAATCTTTCGCACAAAAAAAAATTTGTTCGAATCGGACTATTCATTCAAAAGTTACTGGAGGGGGGGGGGCAGACAGACCGACCGACAGACACCCCCCCCCCCTCTCTCTCTCAATACCCTACTAACCCTACTTTCCAATTTTTAATTTTTCGATAGGGTAGACTGGGGCACATTTACTCATTGGGCACGTTTACGCAGTGCTCTTTTTCCAAAACGAGTCATAACTGGAGAGCCAACAGTCATATCAGCATATCAGATTGATGCTGCTCCCTGGCCAATATTCTCATAAGTTTTTGAGCAGCAGTCGAGCTTCGGTTTAGCATGCGAATAGGAAAATCTGTTTTCTACCAAGTTGAGTAAATTTTGTGTTGAACGTTTTGAAGTTTATTGTGAGTAAATAATACAGAGTTAACAAATCTTTATATATATATAAATAAATGTTTGTCTGTATGTCATCCATGAACTCAAAAACTACCCAGCAGATTTGGCTGAAACTTTCACCGTTTGTTATTTTTGGTACTGGGAATGTTAATAGACCAGTTCGAAAAAATTCCGATCGATAGTTCCTTTTTTATTCCAATTTAAGTCACAATCCATTGGATAAATACGAATAAAATTCTCGGCTGCAGAAATAAATTCGCGTGAAAGATCTCATTGATAAGAAGTTAGCTGTTGCCATTTTTCTTGAGTTTGAACAAATAGATTCTTTCTTTATTGTTTTATGGCTTTTCATGCAACGGGAGGATTTAAAACTTTTTCTATTTGATATTTTTAGCGATTGATTGATCTTGCAAACTGCGTGAGTACAAAATTTGAGTATAGTCAGGGCTTCACTTGATACCTGGACCGATTATTATGAAAATTGCTATATATATATGTGTGTGTATTTTTCCACGGAGAAGGTGCATAATATGCTCATTGAAGCCACTCGCCACCAGGTGGCACTGCAGAGTAGCAACTTCTGCCCCGTTCAACCGATTATCATGAAAATCAGTATAATGATGTATTTTTTTGTTGGCGTAGCAACGCGCGTCGGGTACAGCTAGTAAATATATAAAAATAAGCAGAATTTTATCCTTTTTTGAGAATTGTATTTGTATGGGCAGAAAAATCATTAAATTTTCTTGGACGTAAAAAATAAATCCAAACTTGCCGACAGGGCACGTTTACGCATTTTCATAGGGGCACATTTACGCACGTTCTTACTGTGCCTTACTACTCTGTCTTACTTCTAAATGGGCCTCGGACGCTTTTTTCGCTCTGTACTTTTCAAATTTTTAGCATTTTCAGGTTATTTAGTTTTGAAAATCACCATTCATTTTAAATGCAGTAAAAGATTCGTATATTATATCTTACAATCATATAGTGTTGTCTTCATGATTGTTCACCTTTAACTTTATACACTTTTCAGCCTGTAATACATTTTCTTTATTTTAAAGATAGTAAGACATAAAGTTCAGAACATTAACAGAACCACGTCTGATGTAAAAATAATGAAAAAGCTTATCGATAATCCAAGCATTTTTCCCAGTAGGCCTTCCACATCGTCACATATGTACTACTCCAACTGAGACCATTTGAAAAAGTAGGACCAAAGCTTAAGAACTAAGAAAGGAAAAACAAATACTGATGTTTAGAAACCTAACTGATACTCCGATTTAAGAAGCCCTCAGACAAGAGCAGTTAGAAACTACAAAGACTGTTATCCAACTGATAAGGATTTTTAATGACTGTTGTGATCACTCTTGAAAGGATTTTTTGGGGACTAATTTCGAGGTTGTACAGAGAATTTTTCGGGACGTTTGTCCGAATTCTGAAGGGACATTTTACACTATTATTTTCTTTTTTTAGGGACTTAAGCCTAATTGTTGAACATACGACACTTGACATAACTTTTATTTTCAACGTAAACCGAACAACCCAGTCAATTAGAAATAAAATAACTTATCCCAACCAACCCTAATACATTTTTTCGAGGTTTTCCTTAATTCGCGTCATCAGTTTAAAAGCACTTTTAAAACTGTTTCTAACGCACAAACTTAAATATCCAGGCAACATTCGAACGAGAACAAGTAAATCAAAACTTTGTGAAAAAATAAATAAGCTTATATAATACTATAGAAAGCCAAAGCCAAGACTACAATGCATACGAAGAATGAAATATTTTCAAGACAATCTTCAAGCATGTCCTATTTCGAGCATTCCATCTATTAATCTATGAAACAAGATTCGTATTCATATGACAAACTATTCGAAATTCCCAATCATGCGTGATACATAACCCATAAAACTATTTTACATTCATTCTTGAATTCCCAAAAGTATTCTCCATAACAAATCGAACAATCTCTTCAATGAACGCCCATCAAACACGGAATCAAATATCATTCTATGATAAATTAGTTCTTATCCGGAGAACCACATTCACATATTCGATAAGGAATATGTTACTACTTTTCGGAGCTTGCAAAAAAATATAAGGTCACGTAAGTCGATGCCAATCAAATGTGTATGAAATACTTTAGCGTTTAATAGCATGCGATAATTCACAAATGAGTCGCTCCATGTCAAGTGACCTAGGGGTCCCCACACAGCCATCTCCGATTTGGATGAAATTTTATAGAGGTGTAGAGATGCTTTTGAAACTAACCTATGCAAATTTTCAGCTTCCTAGATTCAAATCCTGAGGATCTAGGATCTCCAAAAAATTTAATCCAAACTGGCGGATCAGCTTTTTGTGCCAAATTACCAAATTTAGACTAAGTTTACAGAAAATGTTATTGCACTGGAAGCCTGAAATTTCAGGTGCTTAAAGTACGTTTAGCCCTTAATATATTCAAGTATTTTTGTGAATTTGAGCCCCTTAGATTTTGTGTAGCATGCGCATAAACTTGTAAAACAGCGCGATGGGGAATTTTTTTCCTAGATTTTAAGTTGTCACAAAGTCTGAACAAAAATTTTTCAAACCCTCATGCTTCGTGATTCTATCGTAACAATACTTGTTTTTAATGGGTTACAGTTGCAGAGCTTAAATATCTATTTTCTAAAAGATATTGACATCCAAAATGGCTATCGAAACCGTTCAAGTGAAAAATAGCCTACTTTCAAAGCGCTATAGCTCAAGTTTGTCACCTCTCATCTTCTTTTCGTTAAAACCATTAGAAAGAGCAGATTTTTTCCTTTCAAAATAAGTGTTTTCTTCGATGGTGTTCTTTCGAATAAGGATTAAAAAATAAGCTTAAAATTTGGACTGTCGTAATTGATTGCAGTGTTTTGAAGCCGGTTGCGGAAAATTTTATCACACTGGAAGACTGAAATTTTAGTGGCTTAAAGTATTTTAAGTTGTCGAAACGTTCTAGTATTTTTATGAATTTGAGTTCATTAACTTTTATGTAGCACGCATGCCAAATCGTAAGAAAAACGCAGTGGAGAAACTTTTTCCCGGGTTTTAGAATGTCATAAATTCTGAACAAAAATGATTCAAAAGCTCGTACTTTGTAATTCTTTTGTCAATATACATGGCTTTAACGGATTATAGTTGCATAGCGTAAATATTGATTTTCTAAAAGATATCGGCATCCAAAGTGGCTGTCAAAATCGTTCACATGAAAAATAGCCTATTTTCAATGCGCAGTAGGTCAAGTTTGTCACCTTGCATCTTCTTTTCGTTGGTACCATTAGAAAGAACATATTTTTTTCCCACAAAATGTTTTTTTTTTATTACGATGGTGTTCTTTCAGATAAACGTAAAAAAATGAGCTTCAAATACTGGTTGTCGTTCGCAAGAAAGTCTTGCTCTACAATCCTCATATAAATAACAGCCGATGATAAAGTAACCCGCGTGTTTTAACAATGAAACTCGCGCCACGGCATGATAATTTGATAATATGTTTTGATAATGTTTGACATGCATGGAAAAGCTTTATTGTGACAAGGCTGATCTCGATCCGGGGACTTAACAGTTTTACTGATAAGACTGCCATTTTAGGAAAACGAAGGAACCAAAACAATTCGCAACTATAAGAAACTATAGGGGGCGCTGCAGCCAGTCTAATGCCGGATTAAAGAGGTAAAAGAAACAAATGCTGTAACTTATAACTTGCTTTGAAGATTAGTGAATGACAGTAATTTATCATAGTGTTTGTAGGAAACTTTCTTTTCTATTGTTCTGAAATTACATTACACTATAAACTATCTGAAGTCTGTAATTTACCCCAAAGAAAACACACGGAATGGAATGTTTTACCTTTCACGGTAGTATTGTAAATCACAGCAAGGTAGCGTATGCGAGCTCTGGAGATGCGAACTGACGCTATCTACTGGAGTTTAGGGTTCATCCACTGGTGTTAGGGTTAAAATTTCAAGTAAATATCACCAAACAGGCAAGTGCTTCGTTCAAATGTAGAAATGCTTTTCACCCGTCATACCATGACGGGCGACTTTCCAGTAAATAAAGAATGGTGAATGCCGTGGACACGGACTAATAGGGATTTTGCAACTGTTATTAGTCAGAAATAGGTTTTTAATTCTCTTTTAAAAACTTCTTTTGCAAATTAAATATGATAGAAACGAAAAAATATCCTGCTCTGTCTGATATATCAGACAGAACAAGATAATTTTCTTTTTCTATCATATTTAATTTGCAAAGTATATTTTCAAAGGATAAATAAAAAACAATTTCTGACTTATAACAGTTGAAAAATAATTATAGTCGGTTTCCACGGCATGCAGTATTCGTTATTTATTGTAGAACGTGATTGTAGACGTGAACGACAAATAGTGTTTCAAGCTCATTTTTTTACGCTTATCTGAAAGAACACCATCCTAAAGAAAAACTATTTTTATAGGAAAAAAAATATTCTTTCTAATGGTACCAACGAAAAGAAGATGCAAGGTGACAAACTTCACCTAAAGCACATTAAAAATAGGCTATTTTTCATGTGAATGATTTTGACAGTCACTTTGGTAGCCAATATTTATTGGAAAATCAATATTTACGCTCTGCAACTACAATCCGTTAAAAACATGTATATCTTTACTAATAATAAAGCAGAAAGTCTCTCTGTCCGGAGGATGTCTGTAGGATGTCTCTCTGGATGTCTCTCTGGATGTCTGTAGGATATCTGTAGGATGTCTGTGACGCGCATAGCGCCTAAACCGTTCGGCCGATTTTCATGAAATTTGGCACAAAGTTAGTATGTAGCATGGGGGTGTGCACCTCGAAGCGATTTTTCGAAAATTCGATGTGGTTCTTTTTTTATTCCAATTTTAAGAAAAAAACTATCATAAATTACGAAATCATCATAACGTGGAACCGTAACATGGGCACAAGCCAATTGGCGAGATACGAAATTATCATAGCGTGGAACCGTAACGTCGGTACAAGCCAATTGGCGAGAAAATTCACCATACATTATTTGTAAATATACAAGCGAACCAAAAGACCTTCAATTTTTCTATTACGGGCGAAGCCGTGCGGGTGCCACTAGTTACTAATAATAAAGCTGAATGTCTCTCTGTCCGGAGGATGTCTGGATGTCTGTAGGATATGTGTAGGATGTCTGTAGGATGTCTGTGACGCGCATAGCGCCTAAACCGTTCGGCCGATTTTCATGAAATTTGGCACGAAGTTAGTATGTAGCATGGGGGTGTGCACCTCGAAGCGATTTTTCAAAAATTCGATGTGGTTCTTTTTTTATTCCAATTTTAAGAAAAAAAACTATCATAAATTACGAAATTATCATAACGTGGAACCGTAACATGGGCACAAGCCAATTGGCGAGATACGAAATTATCATAACGTGTAACCGTAACATGAGTACAAGCCAATTGACGAGAAAATTCACAATACATTATTTGTAAATACAGGCGAACCAAAAGACCTTTTAATTTTTCTATTACGGGCGAAGCCGTGCGGGTACCACTAGTTGAGAATAGAATTACAAAGTACGAGCTTTTGAATCAATTTTGTTCAGAATTACTGACAATTTGAAATCCAGGAAAGTTTCTCCACTGCGTTTTTCTTGCGACTTTGCATGCGTGCTACATAAAAGTTAATGAACTCAAATTCATAAAAATACTAGAACGTTTCGACAACTTAAAGTACTTTAAGCCCCTAAAATTTCAGTCTCCCCCCCCCCACTTTAAAAAACAAGTATTGTTACAATAGAATCACGAAGCATGAGGTTTCGAAAAATTTTTGTTCAGACTTTATGACAACTTAAAATCCAGAAAAAAAAAATCCCCATCGCACTTTTTTACAAGTTTATGCGCATGCTACACAAAATCTAACGGGCTCAAATTCACAAAAATACTTGAATATATTAAAGGCTAAACGTACTTTACGCACCTGAAATTTCAGGCTTCCAGTGCAATAACATTTTCTGTAAATTTAGTCTAAATTTGGTAATTTGGCACAAAAAAGCTGATCCGCCAGTTTGGATCACATTTTTCGGAGATCCTAGATCCTCAGGATTTGGATCTAGGAAGCTGAACATTTGCATAGGTTAGTTTCAAAAGCATCTCTACACCTCTATAACATTTCATCCAAATCGGAGATGGTTGTGTGGGGTCCCCTAGGTCACTTGACATGGAGCGACTCATTTGTGAATTACATCATTGACTCCCCGCCCCTTCTCCTTTAAATAGATCATCAGGAACTCCTATCGTTTATCAAATGTCAATTTGTCTAAAATTTTAATATGACATTTGTTTCCATTCTTAGATGAAATTAATCTGCCGCTGATAGTTGTAAGCTGTTCTTCCACATATTTTTAATTATCCTGGAGTCATATTCTACACTAGTGGTACCCGCACGGCTTTGCCCGTAATAGAAAAAATTAAAAGGTCTTTTGGTTCGCCTGTATATTTACAAATAATGTGTGGTGAATTTTCTCGCCAATTGGCTTGTACCCATGTTACGGTTCCACGTTATGATAATTTCGTAATTTACTCGTCCATCTTATGATAAGTTTGTTCTTAAAATTGGAATAGAAAAAGAACCACATCGAATTTTCGAAAAATCGATTCGATGTGCACACTCCCATGCTACAAGCTAACTTTGTGTCAAATTTCATGAAAATCGGCCGAACGGTCTAGGCGCTTTGCGCGTCACAGAGATCCTGACAGACAGAGAGAGATCCGGACAGAGAGACTTTCAGTTTTATTATTAGTAATAAAGTAAATTATACTGTACTTTATTCCCGTATGGAAATCTCGACTCCAAAGAAATAATGATAATAACCAAGGGGCTATTGCACCCAAATCATTAACAATAACCAATTCCCGGCACTCGGTGAACCAGTTGTAACATGGAGTTAAATAAATAATTTTTAAAAAAGAGTAATTTGTTTGGCTTATGAATTGTCTCAATTTCTGTAAATGCACTTATTTTGGCGAAAGGAGACATCGGTTATTTCGTGAGAAGAAAATTTCGCGAATGTTTTATGAATAGAACCAAAAGTTGAAGCGAAAAAATATTTCGCGAGGCTTAAATTTTCACGATTAAAACGGCTCGCGTTAAATATTGAAAATTAAAACCTCGCGAAAATATGCTTTTCAAGTATTTAAACTTTTGCATCTGAACCAAGATCGTCGTCGTCATCTTAAAATTCAACTATTTCTGGTGCTGAAAAATTTACGATCACACCACTGATAGCAATCCAAACGAGAAAGAAAAATCCATACATATATGGTCCCTTTTAGTGGAGCGACTGATGACTTTTCAAAGCCATTCATAACTGTTAAGACGATGTTCAGGTTTTTGAGAACTTGCATCATAATTTATAGCTTGCTGCATAACTTTGCACGAAATCCGATTCTTTTCCCAATAAAGGCCAATTCAACTTCTCAGATATATTTTCGGGAAGGGAAATCTAACTCGGGGACAGCTAAGAAGCTCACTTGATTGATGAGAAATAAGAGCGTAATCAGAGTTGACAACGAGCAGAAGAGGATGAAACTCATTCCAGAAAGAGAGAATTCATTTGGGAAAACCCAAGTTTGAAATTAATGGGTAGCATGGGCTGAATCCAGTTTGAAAGTCGTGTTTTAAAGTAAAAAGCTTTATAGTCAACAAAGAGATTCTTATACTTCAGACCATAATTTATCAGAACAGAGTAGGGACATTTTAGTCAAATATGTACCTTATAGGTTGCGATCGATCCAACACTTTTTTTTTTTTTTTTTGGAAACATCAATTGTTTTAAAGATCCACTTTTCAAAAAGAAAAGAAACACGCGGAAAAAGGCCAAAAATCAAGTGCACCCAGCTTCCCATATGTTTCGCTAAGAAACGTTTATCTTTATCTTTACTAATCTGTGTTTCTGGATGTCTGGATGTCTGTGTCTCCGGATGTCTGTGTCTCTGGATGTCTGTTACGTGCATAGCGCCTAGACCGTTCGGCCGATTTTCATGAAATTTGGCACAGAATTAGTTCGTAGCATAAGGGTGAGCACCTAGAAGCGATTTTCCGAAAATTCAATTTTGTTCTTTTTCTATTCCAATTTTAACAACATTTTACCGAGGAAATTATCATAACATGGAAGAGTGAATTGCCAAATAAAATAATATTAACTCTTAGTGAAATGTGATCAAAGCCTTATTAAGAGGCTAATAACTCCTCCTTTGCAAACGTATCCGACTTTGTACAGACAAAAAATAGGGTGTGTCGTAAACACACGATAGAGGAGAAAATTTTGTAGTAGAGGAAAGTATTTTTATCATTCATCAATCACTTTTGGATAGAATGGATAGTATTTATCATTCATTTATTTACATAAAGTTTTATACATATGTGTCACTGTGCATCATCTTCTTCATTTCTAAGAAGATAAATTATCGTTTTCGTTAGAGACGTACCGAGTAGCACTTTGGCCGAGTAGCCGAGTACTCAGCCTTTCACTACTCGGCCGAGTTACCAAGTATGTTTTAAGAACCACCGACACACATGTAATGAATTTTGAACTTATTGGAATAGTGGTATAGACCTCCTTGTCCATAATAGTTTTTAAAACTAAATTCCTGCTGAAATTTAATTACGCATTATATAAACAATTTTGTTTGTGTAAAAAATTTTACAAAAAAATTATTTTTAAAATTAAAAATAAATAAATAAAAGGTATGATTAATCAAGTTGGAATTAAAACAAATTACAGTAAAATCCCTCTAATGCGGACACTAACAGGACAATTTTTTTGTCTGCAATAGAGAGGTGTGCGCAGGACAGGTGTTTAATAATGTTATTTGCATTGGAACTGGGGAATGAAAAAAGGGGGGGGGTCCGCAAAAGAGGGGTGTCCGCCTTTGAGGGGTGCCCGCTAGGAGGAGTTTCACTGTATACCAATCAATTATAGTTCTAGTGCACCAAACAAATAATTTTTAAAAGCAGATAAAAATAAACGTGCAGGAACACTGCAGACACGTGTTTCTCCCCCCCCCCCCCTCTTTACAAGGAACGTCTTTTTCAGTGCATAACATGTGAGCTAAAGAATTTAAAGACATTCGACAAAAAAATCCGACTTTTGTCGGATGCCTTTAAATCCACGAGTTTCCATTTTGTGCATTGAAAAAGGAATTCCTTGTAATGCCAAAACATGTGTCTGCAGTGTTCCGGCACTGTGCTTTTAACGTTGCTTTATTTCCTTTTATTTTTTAAGCAAAGGAATTTTTATATTTTTTATAACTAATTTTTGTTTGTAGCAAAAATCCATTTTTAATATAAAAATTCCATATTTTCTATACTTGCCTTTTTTGCATAATTTTTAATAAATAAGTTTTATTAACTTTGGGAACATTAAAATAAAGATTTATTCCATTGAAGCATTACAAACTTCATTATTCTCGAAATTTAAATTTGACTTATAAATTTTAATTGTAAATGATTGCAGAATATAATGCTTAGTCTTTTTTTATAAATTTTAGTATCTATCTTGGACAATATTCAGTTTTTTGCAACTACTCGGTATTGGCCGAATGTCTGATCAGAATTTGGCCGAGTACCGAGTACTCGGCAAATTGGCCGAGTACCGAGTAGTTACCGAGTACTCGGTACGTCTCTAGTTTTCGTTGACGTATTAATATTAACAAGACTGATATGATTGCCCACTAGCAGGTATACCCTTCAACAATAAACAGCTGGCGCATACAGTAAGTAGCAGGTTTCCCTCCAGTGTAGTTCTTTCATAAGTGTTCATATTGCTTTATGTAACCCGTGTCAACACTCATTCGATAAGTACAACGAGACAATTTTAATTACTTTCCACCTTTTTCGAATGGAAAGTAATTAAAAAATGCATTAAAAAATGTACAAAGCGGAATTGCAAAACGTAAGGTATTTAGTAAAATTCTTGAGCTGAAGCAGTGCCAGATCTACGTACCCGCAGAATCCGCAGTGCTGGGGAGCCCAATGTACAAAAAGGGCCCGTGGCTCTCAGTGGCGTAGAAACCTAGTAGGCAGTTAGGGGCGCAACTGATTTTTCGCAGGGGGCTCAAATTTTATAGATCTAGGAATGAGCTGAAGGTACATTTTATATATTTAATACAACTGAATCAATGCTATATTTCCTAGCATTAACTGAATGCTAGCTGCAATATTCTTCGTTGTAAAGGAATTTCATTCTGTTGTGCTTACACTTAAAAGTTTTCACTAGACGCAGCTATATATATATATTTTTTTTTTTTAGAAGAGGCACAAAAAAAGGGGGAAACACTGGTACGCACATAATCTAAATCAAAATGCATGCCGTATTTATATGCATTATCCATCTTCAGACAATTCGAATCTTAGAGCGGCGCTAAATTATGCTAAAGTCTCAACCGAAGCGGAAAAGCAGCATTTCGTTAGGAACTTCATTTTCGGCGAACAAAAGGCCGAGAATTCACACATATTTTTCGTCAATCTGAATAATGGGGAAATAGAAGAGCAGCAGGAGCCAGACAGCACAACTCCGTCGAAAGGAATGAAAAGCGCGCGAGTTATGGCGTGGAAGTACGCCCTGCGCAGTTTTCTGGGAAGGGCGTGGGTTAGGGTGATTGGAATAGAGGTGTTGTCGATTAAAAGTGCTAAAACAATAGCACGGCATCCTACGGTGCCTCAGAGTATTCTGAAGCTGGAGGTAAGATATTGCAAAAGTTGGTTTCTCTATAGGACGTCTCACAGCATGACGAAGAGCTGAAACATTGATTTATATTTATCATAAGCAAGCGAAACGACACCCTGTCGTCTCAGGGTTGCTCTCGAAACAACTTTGGCATGCAGAATACTTCTAAGTGCCTTAGAAAGAATAATGTCAGCAACAAGAACAAGAAAAAAAAATGCTCCTTTTACTTTATATTTACGCTGAATCGTTTACTACACTCCATAAATCAGAGGGTAGAGCGATCAGTGAGCTAGCAGCTCGTATTTTCTAGGAAAAGCTGATGTTTCCAAAAAAATCTCTCAGTTGAATAGGCAGTATTAATTTCCTTCTATACTGTAAAAAAAAAAAGACGGCAAGAAAGTGAGGTATGGACCCCCACTGGATGGGAGTGTTAATTGCGCATACAGTTCAAACTCCGGAAAATCTGACGCATAACTGCAAAAGTTCTCCCAATTTTTAGAAAAACAATTACATACTGTCACGTGGCAAGTGCTAGTTTCTAACGATTTTGATAATTTTTGAAAAGGAAAATGTGCCTAAGTGCCTAAGTCCATTCACAGGTCAGTTTGTCCTATTTGTTAAAATAGCTTTTTAGTCATGATTTCGTTCAAACAACTGTCGAATCATTTGTTGTCCCGCAAGTAATATTCCATTCTATTTATTTACTAGCTGCATTGCCCGGCTTTGCACGGTCTACTTCGAAAATAAAAGTTTTGTCAAGTGACGCATGTTCAACAATCAGGCTTCAATTGGAGAAAAAAAAATATTACAAAATTTCCCGTCAAAATAATCTATCAAAGAAAGAAAACGACAAATCAAAAGTTCCCGAAAAAATTAAACGCAACCCTACATAATTACAAATGAAATCCTAAACAACAGATTTAAAAAAAAAAAAAAAAATACTAAGCCCTTTTCATAATGAACTCAAAAAGACAAAATAACTTTCCTGGGTCAGCAAGAACAATTTAACAATTCAAGTATTCATGTAGTTTTCAATGATTCCAAGAAAATGAAAGCGTCAAATTTATTGTTTCCAATACCAGGGCGAAAAATGTTTTTCCTTTGCATACGTAAACAAAGAGTAGAAAAATATCTATTTGAATAGGGTTAGCAGAAAGCAACATGTTATCCAAAATAAAATTGTTCAATCCTAGAATTTTACGAACATACCAGATTGTTTCCTTCAGTCAAAAGTAGTACTTTTAGTCAATGAAATTGGTAGAATAAGCAGAAAAAAAAAGTAATAACGTGGAGCCAGGAAAAACTTTTATTTTCCCAACAGTTATGTTTCATTAATTTTTTTAAATGTCTGATTTTGGAAATAAGGAGTGGTCTTTATGACGTTACAAGTGATGTACTTTAACGCGCTACTCCATTGCCGCACTAAATGTTTACGCTTTGCTATCAACCGCGTTTCTAAGTTATGATAATTTGCGCTGCGCGCTAATGGCATCAGTGAATGGAATTTCAACGCTTTTGATGCCATGTGCAGAAGCGTAAAAAATGAATTTCAATCTGCGCACCGATTAAAATAATTGTTAAAAAATATTAAACTTTTTCAAATAATTTAAAAAATGGTTAAAACTTATTTTTAAGCATGATTTTTCAGAAAGAAATACTTTTAAAATTTTGGAAACGACCTCATGACCGAAATATCCCTTTTCATCCGTTTATTTTGAGATTAACAGACAAAAAGCAAAATTGGAATAAATTATTAGTTTGGTATTGTGTGTCCGTATAAAAACTGTATGTTTCCAGATATGCAGTAAACATGAGTAAGAGTAGAAATTAAAATGTTAGAAATAGTTAAATTTATACAAGTTTTCTCAAATATTCATTTATGAATATGGTCGAATTTCGACCACTGGGCGAACACTAGTTTTAAATTATTTTGTTTAACGAGTATTTTACAACTTGGCAATAAATTCTATTATGTTCATTATTTGACGGATAATTTACATGAAGTGCTTTTTCTTTAATTATGTTTTACAGCTTGCGGGCAGTTTTAATCTAGCTTTTCACTTTATTTAGTGACTTCGTTTCTTAAATTTTACATTTTATGGGCTAATTTTTGTTGTTTTGGTGGTTTAGCTTTCTTTTTAATACAGCCTTTAGTTTTGCTCTTGTTTAGCGTCTTTTTTTTTTTTTTTTTCCGGGTTAAGTTCAAGACAAAATAACGTATGGTATCTCCAAAAAAGTAATGGCGGCAATGAATAAAATAAAAATAATCTCCAAAAGGTTAAAAATAAGCCACATCACGTACCCAGAGCCTGATTACCGCAGGGGCATGTGGGGCACAGGTCCTCCTCTTACATTTCAGGAGGCCCAAAATCCCCTTAATTTATCATGCTGATTAAAAATAAATAATGATTTCACTCAGAATCTAGAGTCATTGATGTTTTTGCAAATGCTGTGACAAGAGAAAAAATCTCTTATTTGTTGATAAAAATTCCCCTTAAAAACTTGATCTCTTTGCAAATCCTAAAACCACTCCAAGTTTAGTCTGTATTTACTATTAAAAGTTATATCATAGATAACTTTGATATTTGCGGTTTGCTGCAACAGGCAAAGTTTAGCCACATGGAATATAATTATTGTATAGGGGAGAGTGTTGTACCCTGGGACACTTTTCATATTTTAATTTTTAATGTCGATTATTTGAATCAAATTTAAAATCTAAAAGTCACATTAAAATACCTCAACATACTTCTATTCAATATATTTTTTAAAATTCAGACAGTTTAAAAATAAATTATTGCTAGCCATTTTTTTTAAAGTAAAAGTTTCATGCTGCCCGAAGGTACAATATCCTATTGTACCTTGCGACACATCCTGTTGTACTATGGAAAAGTCTGTATGATTCAGGAAACAGACAAATACTTGAACCAATTTTTCACCAGAAAACAAAAACAAAAAATAATAATAATAATAATAATAATAATATCTTTTTCATGGTAGTGAATTAAGTCGTGAATTATGAATTATTTTCTTACATTAAATTCGATTCAAAGATTACATAAGAATAAAACATTATTCCATGTTCATAAACATATCTTAATTATTAAGAACCATGCATATGTTGTACCTTGGAACGTGTCCTAAGGTACAAAATGTTTGGCTGCCCCAAGGTACAACCACCATGTAGTTTAAAAAAATCCAAAATGATGGTCAATCTAAAAGCACTATCATTATTTTCTCATAAGCAAAATATTTAAAGTACATCTCTTTTACATGAAATACACCGCCAGCTCAGTCATTTCCATTCGAGGACTGCAGTTTCGTGCGTATTAGCACTCATCAGCCCGGCATAGGAAAGTGACTGAGCTGGAGATGGGAAACCTCTTAAGAAAGCCAAGAGTGCCAAACAAGCTGGTAGCTAATATAGAATTAGCAGACCAGACGAGTGACCGAAGCAATGGTTCGGTTCAACTCGAATATTGAAGGCAAGGCATGGTATATTCGGGTTCTAGCGGGAGAATGGGGGGGGGGGGGGGGGGGCACAAAATTAATTTCATTTCCAGGGTCTTCAAAAATCTTAGCCGGGCCCTAGAGGGCCCTGAATTAGAACTGTGCCCCATACCCAGTATAAGAATGATCGGGCTCTGCACGTACCTGTTGCGTAAAAGTATAAAGCAGTCTTCATACTGGCGGGGTTATTTTAATTGGGCTTTTCACTTCACTTAACGGCTTCTTTTCTTACATGGCGGATTATTTTACATTTTAACTGCTTATAGTAATTATTTGGCGAATCATTTTTCATTTTAATAGACTTCTTTGCCTTGTTTGATACCTTGTTTTGTTTAAAAATTCATTGAAAAAACGAAATAACGAATGGTATCGCCAAACAAACAAACAAACAAAAAAAAACCTTAAGCCATTAAATATATTAAACTTGGATGCGTCAAAAGATCTATGCAACTGTTCATGACCCCACTAAATTTTGCTTAAGCTTATAGCGCCATCTAGTGGGACCATGAACTGTTGGACCTGTTATAGTCTTGATTGAATTTCATTTCCTAAGACACCTTTTGAATAACGGTTTGATCTGTTTCAGTCTAGCAATTTCAGTCAGAGATTAACAAGCCCTATGAGCTGAAAGCACACATAGAACTTAGGGGAAATTTAGACACACGGCAGTGTGTCAGCCAAGTTCGGAAATCAGGCGACACATCTGCCAGTGTGTATCTTACACGAACCATTTCAAGCTACTTTTGACTCCCTCATTTCTCAAAATCTATTAAATCTACGTGCTTGAAATTTTGTATATCTAATAGAGCTGCCTAGCAGACCTATAATCCTAAATTTCATGAGTGTACCTCTTATAGTTATGGAATTATTAAGATCTGAAAAGTAATTTTTAACACTGACTCACTCACTCACTCATCAAAATGTTTACGAACTTCCAAGTGTCTCACATACTTGAAATTTGGCATAAAGGGGGATATTTCGATAATTGGGAAGCTGGCGCGGTCGTCTCACTTTTGGCGTAAATAATTTTATTTTGGTAACCCTACTGGTTTAGTAACCCTATGTGAATAGATGTTTCCGATCTCTTTGTTTAAATTTGTGAAGAAAAATGCCTCTCTCACAGGCGCTGGAGAAAAAAATCGACGCCAATGAAGAAAGATCGCCATATTCCCAATTATCGAAATATCCCCGCATAAAGATAGATTTTCATGCATATGTAAAGGGAAAAATCTAAAAAGTCAAAAAAAACTACATTAAAATATCAAAAAATTACGCTATTTTTCATGAGCATCATGGCGTAATCACTTTACCGCGCGATTGCAAAATATTTCGCCAAATAAATCAAAACAAAAGGGCTCGTAAAACGTTGCCAAAACAAGGTTGTTGATGTTTTAAATTAACAATTGAATTTCTAACCAAAATGGGGCTTTAAACGATACTTTAAATTCCGCTAAAATAAAAAATGATCCATCAAATAATTAAAATTACAAATTTTAGAGCTAAGCCTTTAAAATCAAAAATAACCATCTTTAAAATTTATAAAATCTTTAGAGCTCAATTAAATGCAAAATTTTACAGGAGGAGCAAAAATGGCAGCAATAATTTCAACAATTGAGAAATATTTTCGCCAATTCTGCATATTTTACAATCTACATTATGATTATCCCCCTGAACAATAAATTCCAGACAGATTTTGAGATGAGTCAACAATTTTTCTAATTGTCGACAAATTTGAGGACGTCAAAGACCAAGAACTAATGTACTTTGGCCTTGCTGATAAATGGGAAAAACAGACGATTACTGCCTAAGATTGGCGATCGCGCCAAGTCCCCAGCTATCGAAATATCTTCAAAACTTCTAATAAAGAGAAACCGCAAACCAGTGAACCGTAAAAGCCGGGGGGGGGGAGGAAATCATATAGTTCTATACGCTTTTGCATTTATGATCGTCTGAATTAGAACATAGCCTTTGATTTAGCTTTTCAAAAAGTAATGATATCCCCAGGGGCGGACTGGCCATGTGGAAGATGTGGAAAATTCCACATGGGCCGCATCTAACTCGGGCCGTTTTCTTTTTTCAAAGTCAGTTTTATTTTGGGAAAAAAAAAAATAGCTAGGCCGGCCGTTCTCGTGTTTTTAGTCACAGTCAGTTGTCTTAGACCATTGAAAGAACTGCAGAGGATGATGATTTTCCTCTTTCAGTGGTCACTCTTTTCTTGTCGAACTATTGCCGTGTCTTTTTAATATCTTTAATCATCATGTGTTTGCGAAAATTTTGCTGTTAATACAAACTACAATACTTTAAATAAAAGAATATGAATTTAAAATAACGATTACTTTAAATTAATTAGTTTTCGTTTATTAAAGTTCTAATCTAGAGTCCTTGAAAATAACTAGATTAGTCTTTGAAACTCCTAAGCAAAGTGTGCTTCATTTTATTTCTTACTAGCAGTACCCTCACAGCGATGCCTGTGCTAAAAATTTAAAGAAAATCCGTTGAATTAAAGAAAAACAAATTACATCAAAATTATATTTGCAGTAGCTTTCTAATGTAAACAACTCCATAATTCATCGCCAAATTCACCAAGCGACTCTCTAATTAAAAAGAAAATCAATTAACATACGCACAATGAATTTAAAATGAAGTAATAATAGTAAAATATTCATAAGCAACATAGGCAACTTCCTCCAAAATGTTTAAAAGAAAATAATTGAAAAAAATTTCGTGAAAATGGATCTAATGATACAGTTGAAAATTGTCTGAAAAGTGGATCTAGTGTTATAGCAATTTCTCGAAAGAGAAGCTTTGAAAATTGGCTCAATTAGAATCGCTTATACCTCATGTTCTAATTATTTAAGAAAAATGGAACAAACATCATCTTGTTTGGGAAGGAAAACCCTTTCCAACGATATATAATGTTTGGGTTATTTTTTACCCCCTAATTAGCCGAAATTTAGCTTAATTAGTTTATTAGAAAAAATAATTAGAAATTTCGAATTTCGGCTTCGAGGTGCAGACTCCCGGGGTACGTTCGAATTTTGTGCCAAGTTTCAGAGCCGTAGGTGCTATGGAGGCTTCTTGCCATTGAGTACAAACAAAGAAACAAAGAAACACCGTCACCTTTGTTTCACACTCCTGTTTGTGAAAATTGCAACACCACGAAGGACTTACGCGAGTGAGCTGAAAATTGCAGAAAATGTAAAGTAGGACATGATATGCAAATGATTAGAATTGCAGACCGGTAGCGCATGCGTATGCTGAGTAGCGCCCTCTGAACGGCGGATCGAACAGAATATAAATACACGGCTATAGCACGGCGTGTATGATTATCGGTGGTTATATGGTAGAGTACACGTTAACTGAATCTTTACTATGCATCTTCGGCGAAAGAAGGCGAAATTTGAGCAAATTTCGGAATTTGAACGGGGCAGAATCGTCGGCCTTGTGAAGCTGGATTGTCTTATCGTGTAGTAGCCGCTCGCGTGCAGCGTAACAGCAGCACAATCATGCGTGTTTGGAAGCAGTGGACGGACGAGGGTCGGACAGCTCGGAAATCCGGGAGTGGACCCCGAAATGTGACGTCAGCTCGTAATGACAGACACCTGGTGCGTATGGCGCTGACGGACAGCACAGCTTTTTCTAGACAATTGGCAGCACACTGGTCAACAGCCACAGGTGTTTCACTGTGTGCTTCATCCATTCGGAGACGTCTGCTGCAGTGTGGGCTGCGCGCAAGGATTCCTTTGTACAAGATTCCTCTCACGCAAATTCATCGCCGCCTGCGGGTACAATGCGCCAATGTGCATAGGAGTTAGCGTGTTGATTGGCAGTAGGTCGTCTTTTCTGACGAATCCCGCTTCAATTTGTGGCAACATGATTGCCGAATTCCTGTCAGGCGCTATGCCGGTGAACAGCACATTTTGAAGTGCATTATCGAACGCCACAGTCGACAAACACCCGGAGTTATGGTCTGGGGTGCCATAGCATATCATGAACGATCACAATTGCTATAAATTGTTTGCAGTTTGAACAGTAACTGATACATAAACGAAGTTTTACAGCCCCAAGCTATTCCTTTCCTGCAAAGATTCCCAGGGGCTGTATTCTAGCAGGATAATGCCCGTACACATGTCGCCAGGACTGTCAAATCCTACCTTGATTAGCAACAGGTACAGCTTATTCCTTGGCCTGCATATTCCCCGGATATGTCACCGATTGAATATGTGTGGAATTTCGTTGGGCGGCGTCTCGCTCGTGATCCTCGTCCTGTTGCTTCGGTAGACAAACTTTGGTTGCGCATACAAACAATATGGGAGCACTCTTCCGCAGGCAGATATTCAAACTTCGTTTCACTTCATGCCGATTCGTGTAGCAGCTCTAATTGCGGTGCGTGGTGGCCACACAAAATACTAATTTCTATCTCTTTTTATTGTTTCTTTGGTTTGAAAATTTAATCGTTTATTTGTACTATTACGACTCAACTGTGTATTAAATTTCATTCAACTATGATGCTTCCTTCATGGTGTTGCAATTTTCACAAACGGTATATTGATCAAACAGTAAAATTAGGTAATATGTTACTCTTACGTTTCCCATTTTCGAAATCTGTACACCATTTCTTTTAAAGCTTTTTTTTACTATTGATCATTTTATATTTAATTCAGTGTTGTATTTGTTGAGAATTGAAGGGTTAATCAAAAATTAATCGTACCGAAAGCCAATGTGACCAAGTAACAATGCATTATATTTTCTCCTTCCTCAGTCTCTTTGTCTGTCAACTGCTGTCATTGATTTATCGATACAAAAAATTTTAATTATCTTAATTTGAAAAAGAAACTCAAAATAAAAATCTTGTTCGCCTATTTTTTTCCTGATTTCTTTTGTTCCAATCACTCCTTATAGGCTTCTAAATGCAGAATTTTATACCTGTTTTTCAAAATTTTCTCCGAGGGAGAGACCCCCGGACCCCCGAAAATTGGGAATATTCCATACCCTACCTACAAGGAGACCCTACTTATATTCTTTCTTGATATCATTCTCCGTTTTAAGCTCAATGCGAAAACGGACATCAGCAGCCAACACATTCAAGACATGTAGTCTTCGAAAAAATTTGTTCTATTCTTTTTATTTATTTATTTATTTTTTTAATGAAAGAATCACTAGAAAACTTTGGGGGTTGGGAAAAATACAGCAAAAATTTTTTGGGTAGGGCCGGTAAGAATATTTTTCCACACAAAATTTCTAGGGCCAGTCCGCCCCTGGATATCCCAACAAAACATAAATGTGAAAAAGAAGCCAAGTTCGGTCGAAATGAGGTTCGGGGTAGACGGTGTCACCGACAAAAATAGTTCAGATATAAACGGTTACCAAGTTCCATAGCAGTTCCACATAGATGTTGGATTTTCCCATGTTTTACAATTCCTTTAGAAAACAATATTTTACTTTCTTCGATATTAAATTTAAAACTTGGCAACTTTGAAAAAAAAAAAAAAAAATAGCGATGACTAGAACTTGCGCAAGTTTAAAACCCAGTATCAAAGAAAGTAAAAAAAATTTTCTAAATGATTTGAAGAACACGGGAAAATCCAACATCTATGTGGAACTGCTATGGAACTTGGTAACCGTTTAGATCTGAACTATTTTTGTTGGTCGGTGACACCGTCTACCCCGAACCTCATTTCGACCGAACTTGGCTTCTTTTTCACATTTATGTTTTGTTGGGATTACTGATTTCCAAACTTTAATTACTCCGGTCCATGATGTATTCGGGGGTTGAATTTTTGTATATGTCCTCAATGATCCCCTAGTAATATGTATCCAAAAAATTATTAACGAAGACCCCCGGGGAGCTGTTACAGACCCCCGAAAAAGTATGATTTGGGGGGATAGAAACGAGGGGGAGGGGGTCAGATGGCATATCAGCAGGGCACAGGGAACGTATCTGCGAAATTTCAGCTCGATCCCTTTTTTCGTCTGGGCTGTAGCCCTGTCAGAGATAACGA
Organism: Uloborus diversus; assembly: GCF_026930045.1. NCBI lineage: Eukaryota > Metazoa > Arthropoda > Arachnida > Araneae > Uloboridae > Uloborus > Uloborus diversus. Next base: position 61,284,187 of record NC_072732.1, on the reverse strand, counting down.
AAAAGGTTTTGAATAGCGATTTTCTAACTTAAATTCCTCCTCCCCCTGATAGCCCTGGGCATTTCATTTTGGTATACTTCGTCGGGGGTCACAAGAGATTGAGTGTACCATAAATTAACTCCGGGGGTCTTCATGGGGCTGAGATACAGAGGGGTGAAAACCCCAACTTGTTCTGTCGTGTAAACTGTCCTTAGTCGCGTGTTTAATTTCTTTCGTCTTTCTTGGCGGTGGATATTTGGCTTTGTTGGTGACTGACATTTGGCTTTCTTGGCGGTAGGTATTTGGTTTTTTCGGCAGCCGGGACGCTCCCGCGTACCATGATATGAGTTGAATAGATTTCATTCATCTATTTAATTTACTACAACATAGAACTAACTCACCAGTTTTCCAACATCTCCAACTTTTTATTTTTAAAAAAATTATTTTCAACTTTTGCAAAAGAATGAATTTCAAGCAAGAAGTCTCTTTTCGAAAATAAGAAAACGGCGGGGTGAGCGAAAACGGAAGCCACCTGCACTCCAGTTATATTTATACCCGTACAAACAAACGAAAAGGCGTCGAAATGATTTCAAAACACCTGCAGATGCTAAACATCAAAAGTCACCGCGTTCATTTCTAGTTCCGGTTAATGATAGAAGCGCGCTTCCCTTCAAACATACATAAAGTATGAAAGATGGAGCTTTACTTAGAAACAGCTTTTTTGGCCCATAGGCATTTTCCAATTGCATGACCTTTTGAACGTAAAAATTTATACTGAATTGGTTTGTTTTCCGTATTCCTAACGAGGCATTGACTGAAAGCAGGAATAAGAGCATCATGGGTTTTATCATTCGTCGCAAAATATAACATCGCTAAAAAAAACTTTTTTCGTCCCAATTTAACCTCAATGAATTTAATTTGACAAATATTATGTTTATCATCGGCTGTTTTTATCTTTGTACCAGCCTTCAATTTAATCGCTAAAAATAAAATACCGAAAAGGGTTTTTTTTTTTTTTTTTGATCATTTATGCCCATTAATTAAAGCCTCACAGAAATATAATGGCTTCCCAGGAGTTTTCGGAAATCCAGCCTTTTGTGAGAAAAGAATCCTAAACAGATACAGTTGCTTACTCTTAGATTTTAATTGTGTAGATTTGCTTTCTCATGAGTAGAATAAATTGTAATTTTTCATAATATCGTTTGCATTAACAATTTCGGTAAAATGTAAATTGTGTTTCAAAATATGTGATTGCGCGCGTTTTTTCATTTTGGCATATTTTACATTTCATGCCAGAACATGGGTGCCCATATGCAAAATTGTAAGGGGGGCTCAGATATTTTAACCATGGTTTAGCAAGATCTTTTTCCCCATGCAAAACCGATTTCTGGACAGATTAGAGTCATTAAAATTTGACATTTTTAATAACTTATTCATTAATGGCTGGAGAAGAAATGTTTTTACATTTTTGCAAAGAAAAAAGTACTAAAAATAAGGAAGTTCTAATTTCAAAAGGGGGGGGGGGGTCAGGCCCCCCCCCTTGCCTCCCTATATGGTCGCCCTTGTGCCAGAACGCTATCGCTCTCGTAATAAATAACTAATCTAAAAATATATCTTATTTGTGAAAAGTATTACAACATGAAAATTTTCTTCTCAAGCAAAAATTTTAAAAAATCTTAAAATTGATTTGATACGAACAGAAAAATTGGAAAATTCTTTTACTACAAATAACTCATAACAGTGGGGCACGCGATACGCAGCGAACCAAAGGAAGCATTATTATTCAACTTTGATCATCATGAAACCTCATAGCGGTACCGGAAGTTCAAAGAAAAAGTCGAAACAACTCAGTTGCATGGGTCATTTTACAAAAAACGCGCTTCTTTAGGTCCAGGGTGGTTAGTTTCAAAAAGATTTATTTTTAAGCACTTTTCTATGAGATTTAGAAAAGTATAACAAATTTTGAATATGATCAATACAAATTAATGATGTTATAAGCAATTTTAAATGTCCCCCCCCCCCCTCTGAACGGAGGGATACTTGTATGCCCTCCGTTACATGTCCCAACACATTTCTTCCCATGTACTTTTTCATTTATTTACACAATACAAAAAAATATAACAGATGTAATAGTGAAATTTAAATTATTTGATGTTTTTTAATAGGTTAAAAGAATTATGCTGTAAAATAAAAATATATATGGCATTCATAATCTTTTGAATCACTGTCACAGTATTTCTTGTATCCTCCGTTCAGGATTTAATTAAGTAATAGAATTTCCTATAGACGGCAGTACTGGCAGCTCATTACAGAAGTTTAGAATCACAAGTTAGCCCTTTTCAACTGTGGGTCTTCATAGTAGACTAAGAAAAAGAACTTAGTGTGAAAGAATTTCTGCATTATTCTCTTTGAAGTCAAATAGGTCTTTGTGTACAAAAAAAAAATTATAGTTAAAATTGAATAACTTTTTTTAAAGTAAATTCTAAATAACATGTTGCGTTAACCCTAATTCAACACAATGATCATAGCAAAACATAAGTATTTGTATCCTCCGTTACAGTATAGATGTAATGGAGGATATACAATCAGAAATGGAGCATACAACTTTCTTTAAAAATCCATTTTAAGAAAGATGTGCACATTTTAATCAGTTCAAATCGTGTTCCTCATACAAGATGCAATGTTTATTTAAATGAAAAGTTTAAAAATAACATTTAAAATATATATTTACTATCCGTTACCCTCCGTTCACATCCAAAATTTTAACTACAAAAGAAAGTTACAAAATAACCAATAAAGAATGTGACTAACAATGTGAGAGTAAAAAGGTGCCTAAAAGGAACAATATAAAGTAACTTTTAAAAAAATTGAAGATTTTTTTTTTCATGTGAATTCCAACTTTAAAAACCTACGTTTTTTGTATAATGACCTGCATGTGACTGACCTTATTACACAAGCAGTTTGTCACGTCAATAACATTTTGAAAGCAGTCTTTTGACTTTCATAAACGAAACATATTTTATATGGATTTTAACTGAAGTCAGTAGCTCCGTTCAGAACTTGAAGTTTTGAATCAATATTTTTTTTTTTTTTTTAAAGTTAAAAAAAGGGCCGTGGTAGCCCGATCGGTAGAGTGTCGGATTCGGGGCCGGAGGGTCCTGAGTTCGAACCTCGATGATCGAAGATCCACCGTCGTCATTAAAGGAGACTGGGCGACGTTATATGCTCGTGGTCTCAATGTCCTCCAAGTGAAACGATACCTCTGGGAGTGCTAGCACCAGGTAGCTATGAGCCCCTGGTCTAGTTCTAAATTCTCATTAACTGTTCGATCCGGTGATGGTGCTGCCATCTATCGGTATAAAAATAATGGAAGCAAGGCACTTAGTATGAGTCCTCGACATAAATACAGTTGTAGTCAGTTGTGACTCGGAATCGAATCGAATCGAAGTTTTAAAAAAAGAAAAAGGAAAAAGCTCTTGACACGTATAAAAATTCAAGGGAAAAGCAACAATTTGTCGTATGCATATGCAGTTTGCGTCATAAGAGTCATAACGCTTCACATATTCAAGTCATGAAGTCATGCGAAATTGTTTAATCCTTTTATTAAACAAAAAACAATACCTTTCATACCCAGAGTTCAATGCGTGTAACGTTTGTGGACATGGGATGAACTTCAGTACCGTTTAGACGAAGTTCGAGCAACATACGCTGCACACATTGAACTCTAGTAATGAAAGGTAGGGGGAGATGGGGCACGTTGAGCCAGTCTCAATTCTTTTAATTCTATTGATATTTTCTATCTTAATTTATGACTAACAAATAGCACTAGAGGAGGGCTGACCCGCCGGCTGATGCCCGCCTGTGCGCCCTATATGAGCCTTCGTTTTTTTTTTTTTTCTTCCGTTCTCAAACATGTACGACTTTTGTTTTTTCTTTCATTTTTTGTGCCCTTGAACTTGTGCACCTTTGATTTTGCATGCCCTCGAACCACGACGCCTTCGTTTTTTCTTGCGCCCTCGGTTATTTTGCACCCTTGATCCTGAAAACGTCTTCGGTTCTTTTTCAGGGTTCATACCCTTTAGGCAGAAAAAAATTCAAGCACTTTTCAAGTACTTTTCAAGGTAAAAAATTTTGTTTTCAAGGCAATATCATAAATTTGTACTAAAAATATTGTATGCAGATTTCATTTACTACAAACACATAGAAATAAGGCAATAATACAAAAAAGTATAGGAAAACAAAATTGTTTTTTCTACAACAAGAGACGCTTTGATGAAAGATCTACTGCGTTGAAAGTCTTTCTGAAAATGTTTGAAAAGTTCGGTCATAAAGAGAAGCAGATACCAAGAGGTTTAATTTTGAGGTTTTTCAAAGGTTGCAGCAGTCGGAGGTTTGTATATTTTCTAGAATCAGCAAATTAATACTTAAAAAACCCTTTCATAAGTGCTTTTAACTTTTATGGGAAGAAATTAAAATACCCAAGTTCAATGGCATTGCCACAGAGGAGTTTTTGAAGTCACTCCCCCCCCCCCCCCGGTTTCAACATTTATTTCCAGTACCATACAGTGGTTTATTACAATATAAGGGTGGTTAGGACAAAAACACTACCCAGAAAGTTATTTCAGTTTGCACTATCAAGTTCTAAAAATATTAGGTTTGCAAATCATTTATAAGTATTCAAATCAATTATTCGTATGTATTTATTAGCTGTTCAGCCAATAAGGCATTTCAACTGTCCTCGAGTAAATTTAAAAATTAGGAAGTAAGAAAAGTTTATGAAAGTCCACAGTCCAGTCTCTACACCTCAAAATATACAAAAGCAGCTTAAGCAGTGATAAATACTCTGAATGCAAACTTGAGCCTATTCAGCTTTCATTGATTAACTTGCAATAGGCAATAAATGTGCAAGTTCAGATTTATAGAGCCATATTTCGGAATCGAAAAGATTTAAAAGAAGTTGACATGTATTATGACAAAAGTAGTTTTATTTCGGGAAAAAATGGGTTATTGTTGAAATTAGAATTTAAATTCAGAAAGGCAATAATATTCAGGTGTAATTGTGATTTGTGAGTTCATAAAAAATTACCTGAAAGTTTCAAAGAGCAAAATGGGGCGGGGGGGGGAATAATTTTTAAAACTAAGACCCCTATGACTTGAATATACATATGTACAACAATAACTTTTGCTATGCATACAATTCATAAAATAGTTTATTAAGTCAAAATATTCTGCATAGAAATACCATGCCCAGTGCCTGTTGATAACCAGCAACAGGCACTGGGCCTAGCTAGGCTGGTACTGGTAAATTTATTAGATCCAAATGAAGATGAAAGACCCTCCTTAAGCTATCTACCCCTTTGCTGATTAAAGCCTCTTTCAGTAAGCTCCAAGTACCCACAACCATAATAAAGTAGTAATTTTGAACATTTGAGGAAAAGGGGAAAATTGGAGATATAAGGAGGTAAAAGCATAAAAACGAACACTACTGGATTTCAAGTGAATAATCATAACACAACTACCCCTGTTATACACCTTATTTATTTTAGCAGACATAAAAAAATGATGTACTTATAAATAAAATTATATAAATCAACTTTATATTTAAAATACAAACTTTAAGTTAATTTGTTAGGTGCTCAACTGCTGAAATTTAAATTTTTTAAAAAAAAAATCTGTTATGACCAAAAATTAGGTAAAGATAATCATTCAAAATTGCAAAAATAAATAAGCAAATAATTAAACAAGACCAAGGTAATAAATTCTTTAACTCTTTAGTTATTAAAATAAAAAAATAAAATAAGCTAATCTGATGTAGCAGTGTCGAAATAACTACTAATTGCCAAAAATATAAAAATATTTACAAAATGCAAAAGGATTGAAATCTCAAACAAAGGGAAGCAAATTTTCGCGAATTAAGTTTAGTGTTGTCATGTTTCCCATAAAATAAACTTATATTTTACTGAAATTAAACATAAAATATGCTAATCTACGGTAGCAAATATGAAAATAACATCCGATTAGTGAATATATTTAAATATTTGCAAGATGCAAAAAGATTGAAATTTCAAACACGAGAAGCAATTTTTCGCAAAGTCTGAGTTCGTTCGACGTGGCATGTTTCCCATGAAATAAATTTATTTGTTTTTCATTAAAATTAAACAAAAAATATACTAATCTAAGGTAGCATATGCGAAACTAACATTTGATTAGCCAAAATATTTAAATATTTGCAGGATGCAAAAAGATTGAAATTTCAAACACAAGAGCAATTTTCCGCGAAACCCGAGTAAGTTCAATGTTGTCATGGTTTCGAAATTAATTTCTTTGTTAATTAATGAAATTAAACAAAAAATAAACTAATCTAAGGTACCATATGTCAAAATATCTTTCGGTTGTAAAAAACATCAAAATATTTACAAGATGCAAAAGGATTGAAATCCCAAACACGGAAGCAATTTTTCGCGATGTTGCATACTGAACACATGTTCAGAAAATTGCATTGGTGAAATACTTTTTTAAAACTTCTAAGCACAATTCGTTGATTTTTGAGAGAATTTAAGCACTAAGAAACTATTTCAAGGTTTTAAAACTTTTTCAAGGTTTTCAAGCACTTGAAAATGAACTTTCTTTTTTCAAGCACTTTTCAAGGTTTTTCAAGGGCGTACGAACCCTGTTTTTTATATATTTTTAAATTATTTATTTATTTATTTAATTTCACCCTCAAGACTGAGCAACTTTTTTTTCTTTTTGCCCTCAAACCTGTGCGCCTTCCCCCCCCCCCCCGCACTCGAACCTGTGCTCTTTTGTTTCTTTTTGCACCCTCAAATCTGTGAGCCTTCATTTTTTCCCCCTTGCTCTCTCACACCTGTGCGATTCCCCCCCCCCCAGCCCTCAAACCTTTGGTCTTTCTTTTGCACCCTCGAGCATGTACGCCTTTCTTTTCTTTTCTTTTTTTTTTTTTCTTTTTTTATAAAGACTATTTTAGTTTACACCTAACAACGATTGAAAATCATTTGGTAGCGATTAAAAAGCTTGTCTCACCCACCAACGACACAGCAAGTAAAATAAGATCTAATTAAAACGAAATTCATTCTTTGAAAATCATGAAAAGATCAGTATGTTCCACTAAATGTTTACCACATCGAATGAGAAAGAAATGTCGAAATAAAAATTAACTTCTAAAATTTTACTGCTACTCGTCAACCGGCAACCGTAGTTTTAGCTAACGCTCATGACGTCAATAAGCACAACAAGCCTCACCTACCATCAAGTTTATTTCCTCTCCTAATTGGCTGAAGAACTTTTAAATTAAAAATTATTTTGAAAGATTGGGGAACCTAAGTGGTTAGCGAATGGTAAGCATCCCAATCAAAATCGTACAGAGCGGGTGAAGTAAGTTCTTCCTAATTAAGGGGGTACTATAGTAGTAAGCTCTTAATTACGCAACTTATCTCATTCTATTAACAGTCTAGTTAAACGTAAAGAAATTTTCTAAATTTAAGCCCAATCGATCCAACATAGCGAAGCGATCAATAAATAATCAGGGAAATGACTTTCGCTCTAATTAAGAGATTTAACTACGATATGGATAAATATGCAACAGTGCGGACAGAGTTTCGAAATAATGTAAAAATTTAAAAAATTGAAGCTGCTTAACTTTACAGTTCATTAATGCAATACGGAAACAGAGGAAAGACACAACAATTTTTGAAAAAAATCTTAGAAATAGTACCGGATGAGAAGTATTAGTCTAACTAAAAAAATGCATGTTTATTTCAGTTTAATTTTATTTATTTATTTGTTAAAAATGAGTTTTTTTACAATAACTATTTTTTTATTTATTTTTGATACCTAATTTAATATTCAGATTTATTGAGCAATCACGAATTGCTCATTATCCTTCCTCACTTGACCAAAGTTGATGTTGCTCTGATTTTTCAGATTACCATGACAACGGTTGTTTTTAATATTTATTTAGACAGCGAAATTTTCATCGCCATAGTTACAAAACGAATGCGATTTGATTCATTCATTTTTTTTTTCAGAGCTTAACTCACGCAAACTTTGCATTACAAAAAGTTTTTTTTTTTTTTGGTGTAAAGTTACGTTTTTTCAAGAAAACCTCATACATACATATACATATCTTACTACTATTATATATGCGAAAGTTTGTCTGTATGGATGTATGGATGTTTGTTACTCTTTCACGCAAAAACTACTGAACGGATTTTGATGAAATTTGACAATAATATAGCTTATGCATCAGAATAACACATAGGGTAGTTTTCGTCCCGTTATGGGGGGCAAAACTCCCTTAGGGGAGCAATAAAATACAATTTTCGTATAAATTCTCTAATATAGGGATGAAAAAATACTTGCACATATTTACATTATATGTCCATCGAAACTCTGATTTTTCTGCTGAAGATGGCACATATTCGAAATTTCTAAGTAGAATAAAAAACGAATTATGTGCTTTTTTGTTCCATGTTCGAAGGCTTTCCTTAACTCAATACATTATTTAGTGTATCATCTCAACTCCCTGTCGATAGCGACAATTGTTGTATTGTTGACTATCTTTGCTTTTCGTGACTGTTCAAGGCTTTTCTCGAGTCAAATCTTGAAGTAAGATTTGTGCACAAGATTGGCAAATAATGCATGATTTGGCTGATCATTTTCCATTTAAACGGAACTTTAATGTAATTAATGGTTTTTATTATTATTTATTCTGATTGAACACTTACTCATTATCCAATCAACCAGCAGATCGCCAAAATTTTTGCAGAAAGATTTCCGTAGCTGATGCATTTGGCAGTTTTTTTCAACGTCGCTGTTTTTGTAGCCGAAGACTACGTCATAATGTTTCTCAGCTTTCACCATGTAAACAAAATATCGCCAATCAAAGAATCTTTAAAAAACTTTTTTTACTGTGTTAAATAATCCAGCAACTAAATTAGGCAAATCCATAAACAGCACAAAAACTTCTATTAAATTTCCTTTTTGCACAATTTCAAACAATCGCCAAATTTTACTACTTATTTTGGAAACATTTCGGATGGAATTCTTTAGCGCCATTTTATGGTGACCAAAAGTATCTCAGCGCCTGACGATAATATCTTTGTAATGAAAATTAATATATCGTTTTACAAAGTAAGGAAAGAAGGAGGGAGCATCATCGAAGGTATCCCAAAACGATTCCCCCAAATTCGGTAAAATCGGACCAAGAGCCCACAATGATTGAAATTTCCCAAAATAACTAAAGCAAGTATAAGGGGATTACGAGCAACTTCAATAGCAATACAGAGAAGGTTTTAGACTCCATGTTAAAAAAAAAAAAAAAAAAAAGTATCAACATATTAATCTGTTTAAACATGAGAAGAATAATTTCATGTTTTGGAAATTTGTATATGCTTAAATATAGTGCTTTCGTTTCTAAATCAATACTATTTTGTTCTTTATACTTATTGCTATTTTACTTTTATGGGTAAGGAAGAAACTCGATTTTTAATCACGTCAAAAAGATGTGTTTCAAATTCTTTCACTTAAACCAGAAAACAAAAGCAAGTAACGATTTTTTCTCATAATTATTACTGACCCAGGCAACGCCGGGTATTTTTGCTAGTATATATATATATATATATATATATATATATATATATATATATATATATATATATATATATATATATATATATATATATATATATATATATATATATATAAACAGCAAAAACTTCATCTAAATACAATACTAATTCCTATCATTTAAGATTGATACGAAATAAAAATACACTCCTGTTTGTGAAAATTGCCGTTAAAAATCAAATGCGAATAATTCTCATCTCCATTAAAATTATTTTAGTGTTTTATTTCGCGTTGCCATAGTTACGTCTTTTCGATTCGCATGTTCCTTCTTTCCCTTATTCAAACTTTAAGGGTTTCGATTTTAACGGAAAATCTTAGGCTCAACTCAATCAAGCCCCGAGCTAAAGAGCATAATATATCATTGAGACCATGAATATACAAAACTGCAGTTTGCAATGCTCAGGAGCCCCGTAGCCCTTACTGCTCAGCAAGTTGGTACAAGTTATTTTGAAACCCGGGGAAGGGATGCTTTTTGATCTAAAGGGAGCTCATAATGCATTTTTAATCTGTTTCTTTCTAACTGACAATTTAAATGTTTGCGAATCCAATAAAACTTAAGTTTAATCTTGATTTTAAGTTGTTCTTCTGGAAAAACTTTCCGCTTCATAAGCTTGATGGTGGTTCTTAACTTTGACGCACACAAGTAAAGCATGGGTACCTATTTCTTCCAAGAGCGATAGTGCTCCCCTCCCAGATATATTTTACGATGCTCTTTCAAATGCTACCAATTTCGATTTTTTTTTTTTTTTTTAAATTTCCATGATCGTGTGGTTTTTGGTTAGAAGGGCCCCGCTTTTGAAAACTTTATAGGGGGATGGGATCTGGAGAACAAACTGACAATGGGCCCACCTTGACCTTTGGCGGCCCTGTTAATTTCGCCTTTTACTACAATTAAATATTAAATTACTGATTAAAGAATGCAGATAATTTCTTGAAATTTCAAACACTTGCCCATCACACAGAATTATCAAAGATTATGTATTTTTGAGTTAGTATTTAGATTTATCCGTAATTATGTCTCGTATTTCCGTTTCAAACGATATATCTGACGGATAAAAATCTAACAAGGAGACGGCACGATCGTGGGGTCAGAGATTTGCGTCAATTTTTTTTTGTGGGGGAAAAGGACCCCTAGTACCTTACGTGGTTAAAGTAATACGACGCAATACTCAGAAAATTATGAGAAAAATCAATTTAAAGTCGCCATGGAGTCTCCTAGGCGCCTTATTAATTTAAAATGTCAGTATTTTGACGAGCCGCCGCTAGCCTAGTTGGTTGAGGCGCGAACTTGTGCTGCAGAGATCGCACGATCGAATCCCACTCTGGACCCTTCTCTCTTCATTTTTTTTTTTTTTACTATCACGACAATTAGTGGTAACGCTTTTCCCCCCTAGATTACTTTCTGAAATTTATCTTTTCCAAAGATCGCTAACTTTTTCATTCACTGAAAAACATTCTTGCTCGTTATTTTGTACCGTTTGTTTTGGGCCTAGTAAAGGTATTTTACCTGTGGTCCCCTTACGGTTATAAGGACCATCTGTGCATAAGACTGCACGATCCTGTGAGAATTGCACTGCAGTTATTTTTTCTATTTCGTGGTGAACGTGAACCTGCGTGTCTATTCCATTAAACGCAAAGTTATCGTACAATCAAAATTAAAAATGTTGGCTGAAGAAGTTGCTGGCTCTTCTGGAAAAGGAGAGGAAATTCCAAAAGAATCCATGCACAATGCACTCCCTTGGTGCAACCTTGTGGTGTTTACTTCTACAGACAAGTCAAAAATTTCATAAAGCGCGTGCAAAGTTGCAGCGAGTTGTTAGAGCAAAATAGAGAAATTAATTCCCGGGAAGACAGTATAAAAATTAATTCAATTATTCACCATCAATTATCGTCACCAATATTCCAAGACATGATTCAATACGCCTGGTTTGCGTCTAAATTATCCACTATTCGAAATATTTTCATAAATGTTAATGAGATGTTTTTTCTACTGATATATTGAAAATTCCCTGCAACTTTAAAAAATACGCTTTAATTTGTTGCGCAAGATGTCGCAAAAATTATTGCTTTATTTGTTTCTATGATAACTACCACTGCGGTTTTTGTACATAATCATTAAAAAAATTGAATTTTTCCTCATAAACTTTGTTATTCTCATTAAAAACTCAATGTTCCTCTTCACATACTTTAGAATGAAAAAAAAAATGAATTGTTTTAAATTGTTTTGCTGGAAGAAAAAGAAAATAATTTTTAAAAAAATGATGTAAATAAATTCTTAAAAATTGTGTAGGGAAGAGAAACTATCTTTCAATAATTGCTGTGATAACACAAAAAAAAAAAAAAAAAAAAAAAAAAAAAAAAAAATCCGAATGTCTTTTGAGCAGATGTCCCTTATAACCGTAAGGGGACCACAGGTAAAATACCTTTACTAGGCCCAAAACAAACGGTACAAAATAACGAGCAAGAATGTTTTTCAGTGAATGAAAAAGTTTGCGATCTTTGGAAAAGATAAATTTCAGAAAGTAATCTAGGGGTGAAAAGCGTTGCCACTAATTGTCGTGATAGTAAAAAAAAAAAATGAAGAGAGAAGGGTCCAGAGTGGGATTCGATCGTGCGATCTCTGCAGCACAAGATCGCGCCTCAACCAACTAGGCTAGGAGCGGCTTGTAAGTCTCGTTACCGCGGTAATAGATACATATCGATATATGACGATATATAGGTATATCGCCAAGTCCTAGTTTTGAATTTTAAGTGTTCGATTAAAAGAAAAATATGTGCTGGCATTCAAGCCGTAACGGTTAAAGCAGCTTGCTATGGATGTATCAATTTTCAAAAATAAAAATACTTATTTTCAATCTACTAATTTATTATTGGTCTAGAATGTTTGTTTCAATCGCTGCGCGAGATCTTCCTCATTTCTTAATCAAATTCCATGTCTTACGAATAATTTTAAAGCGTATCATGCTGGCTAATGACAAAACATAGATGCATAGTCTTTTTTTTTTTTTGGCAAAAAGTTTTTTTGCTATTTTTTATTACATATTGCTTCAATGAATAGCATTCGAAAACGAAGGCGCAATTGCTCGGATTGGAGTGTCGTGCTGATAATCAGAATGGTGCCAGTTCGAATCCGTGCCAATAAATATCTCTTCAATGTTTCTTTTTTTATCCGTCAGGGGCTCACATAGGCAGGATTGTATTTGCCATAGCTCGTTTTTTCACATACACAATTACTGCTTTTTCACGAGTCACTCAGTCATACTTTTAATGATATTTATGTTCGCATTGAAAATACGTTCAACCAAAAAGTGAGCAATGAACACATTATCACAACGTCGTATTTAACGAGGTTTTGTTGCTGATGTCTTTAAATTACATGCCTTCTTTTGTGTGCGTTTACTTTTTTCCGTTTACTTAAATCCGTTTCCTTTTTTCAATTCTTCTTCATAATGTTCTTTCTTTGAAATTTTTAAGAAGTAAAATGCCACATGAAACGATTCAAAGCAGAGTGCGGAGTTCCGCACGGGTCGACTAGCTTTGCTCAAAGATGTTAAAGTATGAGAGTGAGAGATATGTAATGTTTCAGAATCAATGAAAAGAGTCATGATATAAAACACCAAATTTGTGTAATTTAATACATAGTAGCCGATTGTTAAAACAAATAAATAAACCGTGTAACTTTTACTGATTTGTTGGATGAAATGCTACATAAACTTAATTGAGAAATAAACTAGTATGTTGTGGCCATTACGAAACTTTCTTCTACATTTTTCTTTTTTTTTTTTTTTTTTTTTTTTCTGATCTCTTCCCATGCTTGACGAGGAAGCAATATTCCCAACAAAAACAAAATTACACATGCAAAAACTTGACGACCATCCCAATGTCTGAATTATTGCAAAAGCAAAGCAAAGAGCGAAAATTGAAAGTTATTTTAAAAGCCTTGCTCGAATTAATTACAAATATTTTATTTGTTAACAAACATAAGATGGCAACAGTTAAAAATTTTAAATCATTGAGATAATATTCCCATAGACTAATAATAAGAGTAGACCGAGCTATGGCAACCCTTTTGCTGCTCATAAACCAAACCATGTGACTGGTGGATATCCTAGCAACAGCGGGCGTTAATCGTAGCAGACGATCAACGCCAGCGCGAAATAAAATAAATAGAATTGATGGAACACGGGAAGAATGATCTTTTATGGAGTCCGATTTGTAAATTTGTTATTCTAAGTTGTAAATATTTTGTTAATATAGTGAGTTTTTTCGTTTAGATAGTATTGTGCATTTTCTTTAGTCAATTTCAATAACTCTCTAAGCAATAAAAGATGCAAGCGACCAAGAGGAATCAGCAAACGGTAAGATTTTTACCTACAGTTTCAATCATAGACTAATAATAAGAGTAGACCGAGCTTTCTCATTCTTGCTGATAAAGAAAATTGGTTCATAGATGTATCATGTGACTAGTGGAAGGGCTTGGCGAAGACTTTGGCAGCATGGTTGCTAGATGGCAGCATATATATATAGTTTGGCACTCGACATGAATTTTAAGACAATGTGTTTTCATTAAAAAGAACTTCCAGGTGCAGAGATTGAACTGTTTTTCTGTTTAGTTATGCATTATTTTGACATTAGTAATAGTTTTTGATCAGTTTTCGGTAACTTTTATTTCATTTGAAGCTGTCAGCGTTGGCGTGAACGAAATGGCGTAAACGTTTTGCGTTAACGCAAAAATGTACTAATCGGTATCTTAAATTGAAATTGTAGGTAAAAATCTTACCGTTTGCTGATTCCTCTTGGTCGCTTGCATCTTTTATTGCTTAGAGAGTTATTGAAATTGACTAAAGAAAATGCACAATACTATCTAAACGAAAAACTCACTATATTAACAAAATATTTACAACTTAGAATAACAAATTTACAAATCGGACTCCATAAAAGATCATTCTTCCGTGTTCCATCAATTCTATTTATTTTATTTCGCGCTGGCGTTGATCGTCTGCTACGATTAACGCCCGCTGTTGCTAGGATATCCACCAGTCACATGGTTTGGTTTATGAGCAGCAAAAGGGTTGCCATAGCTCGGTCTACTCTTATTATTAGTCTACTAGCTGCGTGCCCGGCGTTGCACGGGCTACCTAAAAAAATGTAAGAGCAGTCCAGTTGATGCTTTTGTAGTACACTGACACTAGTTTCTAACGCGTTAAGGAATAAATAAATGCGCGTAAAGCAAGGTTTGCAAAACACCAGTAAAACATATTTTTGCCAAAACACCTCATCAACGTTAATAATCGTTATCAATGATACAAGTTATGAGTACATTTTCAGTCAGCACAAAAGAGGAAAATATATGCATTATCAACTATAATCTTTACTCACGTTAAACTGAATTACATCTGATAGACTATATCGGAAATATTTATGCACAATAACAATCCGCTTTTTACATAAAATAGTCTACTACCCGGCGTTGCCCGGGTGTTTATTAATGCAACATACCACTCAGATAAATATTTGGATGGATTCTATCCACATGGTCATACAAGAATTACATCAATCCGTTTTCCAGGTACAAACCCTCAAAGAACTCAAATAACTTGTAAATCACTCATTTACTTTACGACGTGCACGGTCCTCCTCGAAAATGAAAGTTATGTCATGTGACGCGTATTTAACAATCAGGCTTGAACCAAAAAAAAAAAAAAAGTCACTGAAATTTTGGGGCAGATTGCGGAAAACCCCAAAAAGTAAACATTTTAAATCCCCTGATTACAGGAAAAGCCTCAAAATAAAAACAAGAATTTTACCTGTTCATATTCGAGAAAAAAAATGGCAACAGATCTTTCATCTCAATGATTTTCTTCACCCGCTATACATTTTAATAAAAGCATTGTTATGGAAAGTTGAGATGAAGCACTGAATAATAATTTGAATGGAGGAAAGCCTTCGAAAAATAGGGATTTGATTTTGAAATTTAAGAGTCATAATTAATAGTTTTTAATTGATATCTCCGCTAATTATTATCGGAGGATTATGTTAAATAGCCAAACATGAAGACGGGAAGATGACGAATCCATCGATACCTGGTTCGATGGTCAGTTCACTGTCGTTCGGGAGAAGAAGCTTGGACATAGATAGATAGATAGATACTCAGATTTTATATGTATAAGATGGTTTCAATTTAAGATACCGATTAGTACATTTTTGCGTTTAACGCAAAACGTTTACGCCATTTCGTTCACGCCAACGCTGACAGTTTTCAAATGAAATAAAAGTTACCGAAAACTGATCAAAAACTAATACTAATGTCAAAATAATGCATAACTAAAAGAAAAACAGTTCAATCTCTGCACCTGGAAGTTTTTTTTAATGAAAACACATTGTCTTAAAATTCATGTCGAGTGCCAAACTATAGATAATGCTGCCATCTAGCAACCATGCTGCCAAAGTCTTCGCCAAGCCCTTCCACTAGTCACATGATACATCTATGAACCAATTTTCTTTATCAGCAAGAATGAGAAAGCTCGGTCTACTCTTATTATTAGTCTATGAATATTCCCGATCATTTTCATACAATTAAAATCACGAGAAATACACAGACGATAATCTATTACGATTTATCTTTCTTATTGTTGCATTAATAAAACTATTTTTATTCGCTAAGAAATAATGATAATAAAAATAAATCAGCACCTCCCCCTTTTTAGCTGTTGACACCAAAATAAAATCATCTCTTATACACACTAAAGGCTACTTGCCGATAAATTTTTCTTTCATTCCGTTCATTATTTCTTGAGATACAGCAGTCACTAGAGACGTACCGAGTATTCGGTAACTACTCGGTACTCGGCCTATTCGGCCAATTTGCCGAGTACTTGGTACTCGGCCAAATTCTGATCAGATACTCGGCCAATACCGAGTAGTTGCAAAAAATTGAATATTGTCCAAGACAGGTACTAAAATTTATGAAAAAAAAAGAGCAACCATTATATTCTGCAATCATTTGCAATTAAAATTTATAAGTCAAATTTAAATTTTAAGAATAATGAAATTTGTAATGCTTTAATGGAATAAATCTTTATTTTAATGTCCCCAAAGTTAATAAAAACTTATTTCTTAAAAATTATGCAAAAAAGGTAAGTATAGAAAATATGGAATTTTTATATTAAAAATGGATTTTTGCTACAAACAAAAATTAGTTATAAAAAATATAAAAATACCTTTGCTTAAAAAATAAAAGGAAATAAAACAATGTTAAAAGCACAGTGCAGGAACACTGCAGACACGTGTTTTGGCGTTACAAAGAATTCCTTTTTCAATACATAAAATGGGAGTTTGTGGATTTAAAGGCATCTGACAAAAGTCGGATTTTTTTTGTCGAATGTCTTTACATTATTTAGCTCACATGTTATGCACTGAAAAAGACGTTCCTTGTAACGGGGGGGGGGGGGGGGGAGGCAGAAACATGTGTCTGCAGTATTCCTGCACATTTGTTTTATCTGCTTTAAAAATTATTTATGTTTGGCACACTAGAACTATAATTGATTGGTATACAGTGAAATCCCTCCTAACGGACACCCGTCTTATGCGGACAATTTTTAATTCCCCAGTTCCAATGCAAATAACATTATTAAACCAGTGTCTTGCGCACACCTCTCTATTGCGGACAAAAAAAAATTGTCCTGTTAGTGTTTGCATTAGAGGGATTTTACTGTAATTTGTTTTAATTCCAACTTGATTAATTATACCTTTTATTTATTTATTTTTAATTTTAAAAATAATTTTTTTGTAAAATTTTTGACACAAACAAAATTGTTTATATAATGTGTAATTAAATTTCAGCAGGAACTTAGTTTTAAAAACTATTATATGGACAAGGAGGTCTATACTACTATTCCAATAAGTTCAAAATTTTCATCACATGTGTGGTCGGTGGTTCTTCTTAAAATATAACTGGTACTTTGTAACTAGGCCGAGTAGTGAAAGGCCGAGTACTCGGTAACTCGGTACTCGGTACTCGGCCAAAGTGCTACTCGGTACGTCTCTAGCAGTCACAATTGACGACAAAAAACGTTCTATAGCTCAACCCCCGTTTGAGTTATTGACACCGAAATTGAATCAGCACCTGTTCCTGTTAATGGCAACATATGGACCAAATTTTGTTTGATTCTTCCAGTTACTTTCTGAGGAATAGCAAACACGCGTAACTCAAAAAACGTCCCATTGCTCCACCCTCCTTGGAGGAATTCGCGCCAAAAACCAATGGGCACAAGTTCACATAGGGGCACATATGTGTACCAAATTTCGTTCGATTTCATGCGGTAGTTTTTGCTGTAGAGCAGCCACAAAAAACTGGTCACACACAGACGTGACACACACACACACCCACACATACATACATACACACACACAGACAGACCTTTTCCAAAAATAGTCGAAATGGACTCTGCACACCTCAAAACGTTCGAATCCGTCAAAATTCGAAAATTTGCACGAATCCAACGAAATCCACGAAATCCTTTCTTCTATATATTAGATATAGAAGAAAGTAAAAAACGCAGACAATTTTCATGTTATAACATGAAAGCGGTAGCAAGGATTAGCAAAATACAACTTAAAGGAATTATTATCTGACAAACATATTTTTACTATTCACAATAATTATTTGAAGTCACTTGAAGCAGGTAGAAAAAATGCTTCAGTAATTTAAATTTAGCCCACGTCTTTAATGTTAAATTTTAATTCCATTGCAAACAGGAAAAGTCATTGCAAGGTTATTGTTAATCTTTCAACAAGTGCAAGCCAAATGTTGATGCTAACGTCAAACTGAAATCTCATTTCTAAATCTATTGCATTTGACTTTAAATTGATTCTTGTCTATAGCTTTGGAGTGTTTTCTTAAGATTACGAAAATCCAATTTTTCATGAATCAGTAAGCGTGACTACATCCAATTTTACTGTCGCTTCCTATTTCATTTAAGTGCGATCAGGTATTTACTTTTTCAAAATTACGAATAGTTTTTTTTTTTTTTTTTTTAAATTATTACTTATTCTTTATTTGCATTCTTTAAAATAGCATGAAATCGAAAACTTATGCATATTATTTTAGATTCAGATTCATACTTACGCGTTATTAGCTCTTCGATAATAATAATAATAATCTATATATATAATTCTCTTACGTGCCGGCAAATGAAGGGGTGAATTTCTAAACCTCTGTTGGCAACACTTCGCCGATAAATCATGTAAACAAACTTCTACGTTGTTTTGAAATCTTGAATCACAGAATACTCAACGAACTTTTTTTTTTTTTGAGATGAGTTTGAGTCGGGCTGTGGCCCATTTCAACCTTAATCAGCAAAGAAAAGCTCAAAGAAGGCAGGAAACCGTTCTTGAATCCAATTTAAGACGAGCCATTTCCAGAGTTGTATTCTCTGATTCGCTGCCGATAATTTTTAGCGGCTGGGGAATTTTCAGTCAGCAGTTCCTTCAACAGATCAGGTGCGTCACACAATGCCGGTAACCGCACCTTTCCGTCATGGCAACATTTAGTATATTTATTTGCAGTATTACGCTCTTTCTGCCAACAAAGAGCACCACAAAATTCGCATTCTTCACACATTGCTCCACAATCATGTTCATCGGCAATGTTTTGAACGCGTAGGCGCTTTGAGCGTCGTCTATTCTCTGCTTCAGTACGACAGTTCAGTTCAAAATGAATAACCGAGAAAGAATTTACTTTATTCCTTTTATTCTCAGCTGAAAGGTTTCGCCAAATTTGTTTAGGGTTATAGTAGTTTTAGTATTGTGCAAGCAAAGTAGCCTTGGCGAGTTTTCGCGTTTTTAGTTAAACCATTTTTTGTTCGTGACGTGGCTGCTTCAGTACGACAGTTCAGTTCAAAATGAATAACCGAGAAAGAATTTACTTTATTCCTTTTATTCTCAGCTGAAAGGTTTCGCCAAATTTGTTTAGGGTTATAGTAGTTTTAGTATTGTGCAAGCAAAGTAGCCTTGGCGAGTTTTCGCGTTTTTAGTTAAACCATTTTTTGTTCGTGACGTGGCAAGGATTCAGAATAACAACAAGAAGGACAAACGTTTGAGAAAATATGTTTCTTGCTCTCTGAGCCTGTTTTTAGTCATGGCCAGCTCTATGTGGCATTATCAAGAACAAGATCTTTTGAAGCAGTGTCAGTTGTGGCTCCCAAACGGGACATTTTTAATTGTGTATATGAGGAAGTTTTCTCAGATTAGAATATATAAGAGTGTAAATATGTAAATATATAAGAGTGTAAATAATGTAAATACATCCCTCGGGGGAGCCTGTAACCCCTAGAGGGCGCGTCCCCAGGTGGCGGATAGGGGAATGCCTTCATTGGTTTTCCAATGGGTGGTAGAAGGGAAATAAAATACCTTCCGCGGACCAACAGGTAGAAGTGCAATCTCTCCAAAGCAATGACAGACACTTTTGTATCTATAATGGTAAAGTTGTGCACATTGCCAAGGCAGTCATCTTACATACAGCAAAGTTAAACTGTCGAAAATCTGGCTAAAGCAGACAAATAACCATTATGAACGTAATTTTCATATTGGTTAAATGGATGGTGACCTAAATGCAATTACCAACTTTAATTTTTACGGAAAATTTTAGCTAGGCTAATGTATTGGCATACAGCGAGCGAGCGAAGCGAGCATGGATCGCGAAGCGATCCACAGGGAACTGCGTAAGCAGTTCCGGGGGTTGGCGAGCGATAGCGAGCAGGGGGCGATAGCCCCCTAGTTTTAAAAAAAACCTTTCAAGAGTTACAGTCTGCCCAAGCATTATATGAAATTGGCAAGCGTCCAGTTTAAGACGAGTCTATCTGAATGAAAGGGAAAGGTAAAAATTTTTGATGCGCGTGTTCCGCTCATTTGAATGTGACTCCGCTTATTTTAAAGGCTAACATACATCTGCAAAAGCTGACATCCCTGAAAACTAATAACTGCATCTATTTCCGCGTGTAAATTGGATGTATGATTTTTCATCCAATCAGTGGTCAGACTGTAATGGGTTGAGTGCACAAGCGCAAACGAATGCTGCCACAAAACCAATCCGATAGATCAGGGCTGTCCAACTGTAAAGAGCCCACGGGCCATAATTTCGGTAACTGAACACCTGGCTGGCCGTAATTTGAACAATAACCTTTTGCACCTCATATACAATAACAATTAATAGTTGAATTATCTATACTGATATTATAAAGAGAGAGAGGCAGATTTTTGTGTGTTTATATGTTCGAGGTAATCTCCGGAACCAGTGCACCTATTTGAAAAATTCCTTCACTATATGAAAGGTGCTTTCTTACTGAGTGACATAGGCTATAATTCGAAAAAATCCAATAAACAGTTCTTTATTTATTCCAATTTACACCCAAATTTCACGTAGCTTGCCTATTATTGGCTATTAAAGGGGTGAAAAATTACTTGCACGTATTAATATTATGTATCGTTAAAAAGGGTAGAATTTTCCGCGTTCTAAACAATTTGTTTCAATGCTCTAACTTCATTACGACGGGAGTAATTTTTGTTTTTAGCCCGAACTATTTTAGGCTTAGCTGAAATTTAGGCACTACTTTCTTCATTAAATCTATCAATAAAAAGTGAAGGAATTGTCCCACAGTCTTTTTTTCGACACCATTGGAAAAAGACATTTTTACTCCAAATCTCTCTTGACCTATGGTCGAAAAACTTAGCTTCTATCTTCAAAGGAAAAAAAGTTACAAGTGTTTTTAAATCAAGTTCGGAAAATGTCATTTTGATTCAGGTTGTCAACTATTTTATTTTCGCGTTTCCATGGTTACGCTTTTTAAAATCTCTTGTTCCTTCAAATATATATTTTCCAGCTACAGCAGTGTACACGTACATATTGTATTACCAATAGCGAAAGAAATAACAACAAATATATTGATAACTCAGCCGAAGTACCGGATAATTAAATTTAAAAAAAAAAGAGACTCACCTAAACATTAGGGAGCTTCAAAATTATTATTTCACAGTACCAATGAGAACAGAAACTAGTATGTTGTGGCCATCACGAAACTTTCTTCTATATTTTTCTTTTTTTTTTCTGATCCCTCCCCATGCTTGACGAGGAAGCAATATTCCCAACAAAAACAAAATGACACATGCAAAAACTTGACGACTATCCCAATGTCTGAATTATTGCGAAAGCAAAGCAAAGAGCGAAAATTGAAAGTTATTTTAAAAGCCTTGCTTGAATGAATTACAAATATTTTATTTGTTAACAAACATAAGATGGCAACAGTTAAAAATTTTAAATCATTGCGATAATATTTCCTATCATTTCCATACAATTAAAATCACGAGAAATACGCAGACGACAATCTATTACGATTTATCTTTCTTATTGTTGCATTAATAAAAATATTTTTATTCGAAAAAAAAAAAAAAAAAAATCAACACCTCTTGGAGCGATCGGCGTCAAAATAGAACCAAAGCCTGTTTACATATGGATTCACATATATTCCAAATTTCAACCAGAACGTAGCATTACTTCTTGAGATAGGGCACTCAAAATGGAAAAAAAGAACGGGTGATTGCGCTACCCCCTTTTTAGCTGTTGACACAAAAATAAAATCAGTTCTTATACCCACTAAGGGCTACTTGCCGATAAATTTTTCTTTCATTCCGTTCATTATTTCTTGAGATACAGCAGTCACAATTGACGACAAAAAACGTTCTATAGCTCAACCCCCGTTTGCGTTATTGACACCAAAATTGAATCAGCACCTGTTCCTGTTAATACCAACATATGGACCAAATTTTGTTTGATTCCGCCAGTTACTTCCTGAGTAATAGCAAGCACGCGTAACTCGAAAAACGTCCCATTGCTCCACCCCCCTTGGAGGAATTCGCGCCAAAAACTAATGGGCACAAGTTCACATAGGGGCACATATGTGTACCGAATTTCGTTCGATTTCATGCGGTAGTTTTTGTTGTAGAGCGGCCACAAAAAACTGGTCACACACAGACGTGACACACATACACACACACACATACACACACACATACAGACAGACAGACATTTTCCAAAAATGGTCGAAATGGACTCAGCACACCTCAAAACGTTCGAATCCTTCGAAATTCGAAAATTTGCACGAATCCAATACTTTCTTCTATATATTAGATATAGAAGAAAGTAAAAATAACCGCAACACTTTTTTAAATGGTAGAAAAACTACACAGTATTAATCCTTATTGAAAATCTCTGGATATTGAATGTAAAAAAAGCGACTTGGGAATCGCAAAGTTAAAAATAAAGCCAAATCAATATAGATGGTAATTGATAGTAGGGATTTCATAGAAGACAAAAGAATCACCAGAAAAGTGATGAAAGGTATTTTTAGAAATAATTTTGGCGACAGGAAGCGTTTTTAGCACACTTTAAAAAAGATTCAGAAACGTTTCTGGAAAATAATGGACAGCTGTTGTGCCCAATTTCTGCCAATGATATTTTTTGGAAAAGCCAGGAATGATTTCCGCTAAAATTCAGTAACTTTCCTGAAATCATCCTGAAAAACCTCCTGAAAAATTCAAAAAATCTTCCCTTTTAAAGCTAGTCGTGTCTCTGGAACTTGAGAGTAAACTCAAATAGGTATATTATAAAAGCTTGGCGCTTTCCTGATTTATCAATAGAGTTCCAAAATCAGTATTGGAGCAGGGCCACTGCTAAGACAGAATTGCAAGCAAACATTAAGCAATTTAATCTCCTGCAATTCTTGTAAAGCTACGTAGTCCATGGACTTATTCGCTCCCTTTGGGAGCTTAATCAGTCTGGAGGGCCCATAATCGAACTGTAGCCTACACACTTTATGAATACGCTCAGTAAATCTTCAAACTGCGAACTAAAACTATTTTTCGCAATAGTGAGAAGTCTGCGTTCGTGCAAGTTGTAGCAATTCAGGAAACTTTTTGGTAAAAACACTCGAATTTTCCAAGAAGTGGATAAAAACAATCGAAATCCAAAAACGTTACACGGAAATAATCAGTAACGTTTCGGAGCTTTTTTACAGTGCAGGTGCGTGGACAGAAAGTGGAAATTCCAGACATTTTGTTAGTAACACAAACAAGAAAACATTTCTAGCGGATACATTGGAAAATTGCAAATGAACTGCAACGGTTAAAGAAAAATTATGAATGAAGCAGAAAATAAAAAAGTTCGACATGAATGTATTGTAATGCAATGAGAAAAATATAATTTGAGGTTGATTAAGAGTTAAAAAATTGAAGATGAATGTAGTTCAAAAATAAAAAGAGATTTTATCACACAATTACATCAATTCAGTGCTCCAAACTGCTCACCGTTCAAAAGAACGTTCGGTCATTTTTTAGGTGAACGAACGGATCCGTTCATTTTAAGGATTCGTTCCTTTTGACCCGTTCGTTCATGAACGAAACATCCCTACTTGGTACCATAAAATGTCGAAAAAAGAAATTTGCTGAATAAGAAGTTCGCAGGCCGCCAGTTGGACAGCCCTGCGATAGATGAAAATTCATATTCTTGATTTTTTTAAAAATTGATGTTTTGACACAAAAACACCTCATGCAAAGATGCAAAAATATAATGAAAAGAAGGAAACAACAGCTCAGTTTCAAATAATAAGGATAGTAATAGTAATTATTATTATTATCGCGTGCATAAAAGTAAAATGAGTAAACTAAGAAAAGAAAGAAAAAACACAGAAGATTTTTGTAATAAAAATTGAGATGAGAGAATGCTTAAAAATGAACATCGAGTTCACGAGGTCTTGAAAATGTTACAAGTTATGGTCAAAAAATGAAAAGTGTATTAAAAAAAAAAGACTAAAATAATAACTCAAAGTGCGAGTAACTTCAATCAACGTCATTACCAACGAGAGTTAAAGTTAAGCAATGCAGAAAACATAAAACGTATCTAATGAAAGTTGTTAATAAAATAGTTTTCTAAAAAGGGGGGGAGGGGCGTTACTCTACCATTTGGTCATTTCATGTTCCACAATTCGAATGTGATTGGAGTGGTTAGTCCCCCCCCCCACACACACTTTTTCATTGTCCTTATGATCTTATTCAAACTAGTATTTCATTTATCGTAACCAGGGTTCGTCGATATATATCAGTCGATGTATAGCATGATATATATCACAATATATATCCAATATTTATTTTGAAAATATCATGATATTTTGATATTTTCGATATTTTATTTCCAACTACGGTATTTTCAATATAAAAATGATATTAATCATAGTAATATCGTTCATTTATTATTAAACATAATTAAAAATGTATGTACCTAGTATATTTTTATGATGTATTAATGAATCATTAATATAACAAAGTAATCTAATTTTTTTTTTATATTTCTATTCCTAAAATTATGAGAAAGGTAACAATTTCAATTTATATTAATAGTGCCTAGTTAAATACTAAACGTTGGTCGAAAAAAAAAGAAAGTGTCTTATGACTGTGCACCAACTAATGCACATTGTTTATTTCTGAATCATAATACTGTAAAAGTAGTCAACAGAAGAACAAGAAGTTCCGTCTAGAACTAAACGAGCCTACTTTCCCGTATACCCATACTACTTTCTGGTACCTAGGCGATAATGTTAAGTTTTTTTGAACTGTTCAAAATTGAACAAAAAATAGTTCAAATCAAAAAGTGAAATGTGGGAATGAGGTGTCCTCGCCGAGGTCTTTCGAACAAAAAAATGTTTGTTCGAATCGGACTATTCATTCAAAAGTTATTAGGGAGGGACAGACAGACAGACATTTTTCCCCATCTCAATTTCCCCCACCCTACTTTCCAATTTTTAATTTTTCAATATTTATTTAATTATTTTATTTATTTTTGACTTTTTTTTATTTTTCGCGATATTTTTAAGATGCATTAAGCCTTTTTTCATGCTTTTTTCTTCTTTTTCTGACTTTTACTGGGAAAGTAGGCTAAAAAGTGAACTTTCCAGAAATTAATTCAACATTACATGCAAAGCAATGCAAACCTCCTGTACTCCCTTACTTACAAATGCTCTTTAAGGCAACTTTAAACAAGAAGTTCTGTCTAGAACTAGACGAGCCTACTTTCCCGTATACCCATACTACTTTCTAGTACCTGATCAATATTCTCAAAAATAGCTAAAATCGCAAATTTTTTCAAACATATTTTTAAAATACTTTAAGCTGATTTCTAGGAATAAAATATTCCTCACTCATCTAAAAAATTAGATGCGTAAAAAAAAAAAAACTGAACAAATTAAAAAGCAGCAACTTTTAAACAAAGCAGCTAATACACTTTTTCCATTAAAAAAATCTTTAACAGCTTTCAAAACAAAAAAAAATAATAATAATTAAAATTAATAAGTTCATTAAAATAAATTCATCATATCAAAAAAAAATCGTTTCTTTTCCCCCTGTTGCCAAAAATAATTTTTTAAATGAATTAATGCGCTCACCAAAATAAATAAAAACAATAAAATGTCAACTCAAAGAAATAATTTTCATTGTCAAAAAAAAAAAAAAAAAAATCGTCTGCGCATATCTTTATGTTAAAAAACATAAATGACTTCGAGTTTATTCACCGAAA
This sequence comes from Uloborus diversus, assembly GCF_026930045.1. NCBI lineage: Eukaryota > Metazoa > Arthropoda > Arachnida > Araneae > Uloboridae > Uloborus > Uloborus diversus. Next base: position 61,257,945 of record NC_072732.1, on the reverse strand, counting down.
ACTGAATACCTAAATTAAAACTTTAGCGTAAAAATAAAAACAAGTCAAATCAACAATAATTATTTCACAGTCAAAACAATAGCTGCGGAGTCGGAATCAATCTCATTTTGGGGTAAAGGAGTCGGAGTCGAATATCTAAGAATCGGAGTCAGTCATTTGTCCTCCGTGTATAAATTTTTGCCAAAGCTACGAAGTCGGAGGAGTCGGAGTCCGATTAATTGTCGGGCACAGGAGTCGGAGTCGGGGTCAAGTGCCCCTAAATTCTCGGAGTCGAAGTCTGGAGTTTGGCGTCAAGAGCTATTTCCAACAAAATTTGTTTGAAGTAAATCCACCTTCAAGTACGGAATCTACATTGACTTTCAGTTTCCCCATAGGCGCTAATGTTAAGGGATTTGAACTGTTCAAAATTGAACGGAAAATTGTTCAAATCAAAAAGATATTTTATATACAAGTTTTTCATCAAACGCTTTTTCCTACAAAGTTTGTTTGAAGCAAATTCGCCTCACACTTCGGAATTGCCTTAAATTTCCCCGTAGGCGCTAATGTTAAGTTTTTTTGAACTGTTCAAAATTGAACAAAAAATAGTTCAAATCAAAAAGTGAAGTATGGAAATGAGATGTGCTTTCCGAGATCTTTCGAACAAAAAAAAGTTTGTTCGAATCGGACTATTCATTCAAAAGTTATTAGGGGGGGACAGACAGACAGACCGACAGACATTTTTCCCCATCTCAATACCCTACTTTCCAATTTTTAATTTTTCAATATTTATTCAATTATTTTATTTATTTTTGACTTTTTTTTGTTTTTTGCGATATTTTTAAGATGCATTAAGCCTTTTTCATGCTTTTTTCTTCTTTTTCTGTATTTACTGGGAAAGTAGGCTAAAAAACGAACACGAGTATCCTGTAATTATATCTTTTAGAGCTGAATCGAAAGGCGTTCGAAAAGAATAAAGAAAGCTTTTTTCCTTCAACCTATAAAACATGGAAAGATTAAAAGAAAAAAAAAGAGATTTGAAATGGAATACTTCAAGTTGGAAAACTGGAATCAAACTGTCGAACGGCATATAATTTCAGATGCTTTTTTTATCACCGTAAATGTGGCTTCTGAACAGTGGCCATCGCTTCGCGGAAATGCCAGCTTTCCAAGCCAAGGGAATCTGAATCGTGAGAACAGTAAAAATCAATCCGTGTTTTGCCTGGCTTCACCCACAACAATCGTGTCATTATTTTCAACAATCAACAGGTATGTGGTTAAAAAGACTTTTAACAACGCCTTTATACTTGGATCAAGGAAAGCTTCGGAAACCAGAAAGATTTAAAAAGTTTCAAAAGCCTAAATTCTACAAAACTATGTTTGCTTACGCTCAGTCTTAAAATTAATTTGTACACTTCATGAACAAATCAACTTCGAAAAAAACTATTATTCATTTTTGTTTTTGGCGACGATTTAAAAGCTTTGCCCGCCCACAAACGACAAAGCAAGCATGAAAAAGCTCACGAAAATAGCTCATTTTTTTAAAAGTCTTGAAATATTGAAAATAAATAGTAATTTTACAAATCCCGCTCTCCTTCATTAAATATAAAATAATTATAATAATAATTTTCCACGATTTATATTTTACAGAATGGTTGATATTTTTCATGAGTAAAAATGAAACGCAGTAACGGGGGTTAAATTTGACCAAGCATTTAATTAAAAAAAAAAACATTCTTTCAACAAAGAACTAAATGAAAGATGTATAATGAGCATAAAAATGTTTGTACATGTTAATTTAAAAAAAAAAAAAGAAATTTTCTTTTTCTTCGTAAAAATACTTCCAATTTATCTTTCCAGTACTTCAACATTATATAGTGTACATTCCTAACAACAAATAGATTATAGATAACAAAAAGTGTACATTATATTATTAATTACACTAGCTTGGTTTTAAAAAAATTAGAGACGTACCGAGCAGCACTTTGACCGAGTAGCCGAGTACCGAGTACTCGGCCTTTCACTACTCGGCCGAGTACCGAGTTACCGAGTACCGAGTATCAATTAAGTTTTAAGTAGAAACATCGGCACACACGTGATGAATTTTGAACACATTGGAATACTAGTATAGACCTCCATATCCATTAATAATTTTTAAAACAAAATTCTAGCGGAAACTTAATTAATCACTACTTAAAAATTTTTATTTATGTCAAAAATGTTTACAAAAAAGCTATTTTAAAATTAAAAGTAAACAAATAAATGAAAGGTATGACTAATCAAGTTGGAATTAAAACAAATTATATCAATCTATTATAGTGCTATTCCGCCAAACATAATTTTTAAAAGCAAATAAAACGTTAAAAGCACAAATGTGCAGGAACACTGCAGACATGTGTTTCTGCATTAGAAGGAACGTCTTTTTCAATGCATAAAATGAGAGTTAATGAAAGTAAAGACATCCGACAAAAAAAAATCCGACTTTTGTCGGATGTCTTTAAATCCATAAGCGCACATTTTGTGCATTTTAAAAGGCATTCCTTGTAAGCCAAAACACGTGCCTGCTGTGAGCTTGCACATTTATTCTTTTAACATTGTTTTATTTTTTATTTTTTAAACGAAAGTATTTTTATATTTCTTATAAATAATTTTTGTTTGAAGCAAAAATCTGTTTAATAACATAAAAAAATTTTGTCCCATTTTTAATAAGTTTAATTAATTTTGTGGACATTAAAATAAAGATTTACTCCATTGAATCATAACAAACTTCATTATTCTAAAAATTAAAATTGAACTTTTAAATTTGAATTGCAAATGAATGCAGTATATTATATGTTTGTGTTTTTTTTTTATGAATTGTAAAATCTCTCTTGAACAAGATTCAATTTTTTATAACTAGTACTCGGTATTGGCCGAGTACCTGATCAAAATCTGGCCGAGTACCGAGTAATTACGAGTACTCGGTACGTCTCTAAAAAATATATTAAAAGGTGGTTACAGATAAGTACAAATTTTTATTTATTTTATTTAATTCATTGATTTATTTATTATTAACGATAAAATTATGAGTGTGTTTAGTAAATACAATTGAGACAGTGAGAAGCAAAGAGATGTAAGTGAACTTTTTAAAGTTAGGCGTTAAATGCTTTTTTTATATCCTTTTCAGGCTATCATCATTATTTTTTTTTTCTTAATCATGCCGTTTTGCAGCACCTACCAGAACTACTAGTACCATCAATTGCCCTAAACCACAGGAGAGGTTCTCCTACCATTTGTGATCTCAATTGAAATAATTAAAAGATCTTTAAAACGTGTAAACTCATTTCAGATTAAAAATTGCTATTACAAGTAAATTTTCACAAGAAATTACTAACCTGAAAAGAAAATAACTTAGTTAAAGATATAAAAACTTTTTAAAACACAAAAACACACATAGAAGTGTTTAAAAAGTAATATTCGGCAACGAATAATCAAATAATTAGGTAGTATTTTTAAAGAAAGGTGTAATTAAAGCTAAAACGTTCCAGTGAAACACTTTGGCGCTTTTTTTATAGATCAGCACGCAGCTTTCTTTCATTAATACGACGCTGCAGGCATATATGTTTTAAAACTCATAAATATGTTATAAAACTAAAATAGCACTTTTATTTGTTTATTTTGTGTAATTTAACTCAACATTTGATTCAAACAATAATTTTAGAAGATAAAACAATTAAAATGATGGCTTAAAATTCTAACTGTGTGATTTAAATCATATGTACACTGTTATTTGAACATAAAAATGCAAACTAATTGCACAATTTCACTTGGTTAATAGTAAAATACAATTGAAATACTGTTCTATTTTCTTTTTTCTTCCCCTTCTTTTTTTTCTAGTTTCTTGCAAAAATTTAAACGACAGCTGAAAATTCTAACTGCAACCATATGGTTTAAATCATATACATACTGTTATTTGAACATAAAAATGCGAGCTAATTGCACAATTTCACTTGGTTAATAATAAATACATTTGAAATACTTTTGTTTTCTCTTTTTTTCTTTCTTTTCTTTTCTAATGCATTCTTTCTAAATTTCAAGTATCCCTCTCAGCAGCATTTTTTAGTTGAAGCTGCTGAAGCAAAATGCAGAAAATAATTTTTTTTTCATTACCAATTTTAATGACAAAATACATCATGTCAAAAGACAGAGCAGGCTGAATCAGCAGGATGGTAATAACAAATTACGATCACGGTAATCAAATTGTAAAATAATCAGCTGATAAGGAATTCTAACAGGCTGCGAATCTTTGTTGATTGGAAGAGGAAGTCAAAATTACCCAACTTTAAATTTTGCTGAAGGTGAAACGAGTTTCTGCCCGAAAAAGGTTGACGAACAGCTGGCGTTAGAAAGTTTATTGGCTCATTTAATCTGGTGAAAATGAGCCGGAATAAAGCGATGAGATAGAATTAACGAACTAATATCCCGCGCAAGTTAGAAAATTCTCACCGGTTTAAAATATTAATTATCTTTTAGCGGATTTCGAGACTACAGAGAGTTTCAGCAGCAATTTCAAGGCACGTCTGTTTTAATAAAACAAAGCTATGATAAATGTCTAGTCTGTAATAAGAGGTTGCAAACAACTTTCAGGAGTCAGCTTAATGTAATACGTGGCGAGGAAAAAACACTATAAAATTAAAACTGATTGGTGGCAGATGAACAATGGCGAGTAAATAATAATGATATACGTATACATTTCTTTTAGGGTTCAAACCCCCTCAGAAAGTGAATTTTTCCAAAACAATTCAAAAAAGTGTTTTTAATAAAACTTCTTATGCTGGAAAGATTGGTATTACTATTATTACTATTTTTTTTTTCCTTTTTTTATTTATTTTTAAATTTTACTTGGAAAATGAAATTACTATTATTGAAGATACGTACAAACTCGGTGATTCTCTGTAGTATTTATTTTTATTGCAATCATTGCGAACATTCTTTCGTACAAAACAATACAGTGCTTTCCTTCAAATTTTCAATACCTAACAAAAACAAAACATCTTTTTTTTTTTTTTTAATTTTAAAGTGTCATTCAATATTCAACATTCTCATATATACTAGAAAGTCGCCCGTCATGGTATGATGGGTGAAAATTTGCTTCTACATTTGAACGAAGCCATTGCCTGTTTGGTGATATGTTGGTAGTTTTAAGTTTTAACACTAACTCCAATGAATTAACCCCGTAAAGTAAAGAAATTAGATATAGAGAGGCCCCGCTATACTAAGAAATTGAAGCCGTAAGTTGCACCGCTGTATCCCAAGATCCTTAGCTTCTTGCTAAATGATCCATTCTCGCGAAACGACCATGTTATCATAACATGGTCAATGTGTAACCCTATCCATACCATATCCATGAACGCACCAATATATCCCATAATTCCGGCTTCAATTTCATCTCCTTTTTAACATAGACGGGGCCTCTCTATGTAAATTTCTTTACTCTATGATTAACCCATAACTCCAGTAGATAGCGGTCATTGTTGACCATTTTTACGTTTCTTCATTATCTTAAAATGAGTCTTACCAGTAAAACAGTTAGGTGACTGGATATAGTTCAGCTTTGTAAAAATGAAGCATTGCCGTGCATGTTAAAGTCTACCAGAATTGTTATCAAATTATCATGCGGTGGCACGAGTTTCATTGTTGAAACAAGCGGGTTACTTTATCATCGGCTATTATTTATATGAGGATAACAGCCAGTTCACTGATGAGTTATCGCTGACGTCGCCATCAATGAAACTCGCGCCACGGCATGATAAATTGATAATATTTTTTCTTTGATTATTTGCTAATTCTTTTCGATGTTTGTAAAAAACAAAACTTCAGTTGCTCAACATTTTCCCCCGCATCACAAAGAAATGAAACAATGTTACACAATGCATTTATGTACATTATTATGCGCACAAAATACAACCAGGGTTGGCTTTCTGCCGGCAGAAACTAGTTTTTGCCATGCCAGTGGCAGAAACTGGTTTTAACCGGTTAAAACCGGCAGAAACTGGCAAAAACTTAAAATCGTCTTAAAAAATTAAAGCAATTACTAAATGATATTTGTTTAGGTAAACTAAAAAGTTAAACTTCATTTCATCATTGTAAAAAATAAAATGTTATGCTAGTACCCTTGATTTAGTTCAGAAAGGGAACTTTTCAATTGCTGATGCTCGCAATATTTGGATTAATCTAACAAAGGACGAAAATCATATGGGTGCTTTGGATAGAGGAGTGACATACAGAGTTAAACTGGCATTACTGTTTGCAATTTGCTGGCAAATAAGCTTCATCTACATGGCTTGTGATTGAAATTATCATGTGCTTCAAGAAGAAAGTGTCAAATTTTACTTGCCAATATTAATCTAGATTTTATACCTAATATCACAGCTTTGCAAAACAAATTGGCCCCACTTCTCGAAACTCGAATTTTTACCACTACCCTATTTACTACATGATGAACCAGTTTAAAAAAATATACAATTTGAAAGTTTCATGAATATTGCTTGTTCCTTGATGCATTGCCTGCTAGCTTTTCTGTTGCAAGAATAGTCTAAAGTTTCTCATTCGTGCATATTAAATTGAGAAACTATTTAGATTTTTGGAACCACCTTTTCCAAGAAGCAACTGCTGGGTCCAAACAGTGTAACATTTGATTCTGAATTGTGATATTATTGTGAATTAAACTGTGCTTTGGTTAACAATTAATTATCTTTTCCATGCATTTTCTACTATCTGTCAATAGTTTTTTATTTCTGTCATTTTGAGAGTTTTTGCCAGTTTCTGCCGAAAATATGGCAGAAAGTGGTTTTTGCCATGCCGGTTTTAACCGGTTTCTACCAGTGGTTTTAACCGCCCCGGCAGAAACTTGCCAGCTCTGAATACAACCGAATTATAAAATGTAGCTGAAATACGCGTTCGACTTTCAATTGCAATTGAGGCGGTGAAAAGCAAAAGGATGTAAGAGGACATTTTTAAGTTTTGAGTAAAACGCGTTTAAAGATAAGGTCCTGGGTAGAGTTTCATTTAAAAGTTTTTCTAAATCACGTTGTATAACAGAATTTACCAGTGCTACTAGTTCTATCTCTTGCTCCAAGATAGAGGAGCGGTTCATCTAACATTTGTGCTGGTTATCTCCAAATTTCTAATTTTGTCACTTACATCCCTTTGCTTCTCACTGCCTCAATAGCGCAGAGAGCATTTATCATGCACACTCGAATTGAAATTTAAAAAACCTACGAAATAGAAAGAAATGTCAGTTACGCAAAACCCTAATTTTAAAACTCAATTTCTTGATGAGAAGCTAGAAACCAAACGCAGACTGATAACGATTTTATTTTAGATTTTAAGTGACCTTTGGAAAGGAGAAATGCGATCACGGAAGAAATCAATGATACAAGAGAAGGGAGAAACAAGACTGAATGCTAAGTTCAAAGAGGAGGGAAAAAATCAGGACGTTTTCTCTAGAAATAACATACGACTTTTATGACGTAAATTCCAGAAGTGGAAAGAAGTGAAAGAAAAAAATTATGCTCAGATCTTTTCCGGCTTGCATAATCATGATGCGAATAATATCCATAAACGTTAAATTGATAGATTTTAAATCATTGAGGAGTGTTACATCGGTAGTCCCTTTTGCTGTATTTTAAAAACTACTCGTAAAAGTAGCAGGAAGTATAAAAATTTAAAAATAAGGGAGCATACATTGAAATTTTGGGAAAAAGATGATTCCTTGAAGGGAAAAACACAAGAAAGAAAAGGCGAGTCCCACTATTTTCTAGTATTTAATCTGCGTGGAAGACCGCTGAAAAAGATTCTGCCACAGAGCTCATCACTAAACGAACTGGTACTAGCATTGCTTTAAATTTACCCTATTAAAGAAACAAGATGCTTACAATTATAAACCAACGTCTTCACATAATTCTGAAAGCCCCATCATTCTAAGAACGTGGAAAGCTACATAATTTTAATGGAACAAATTACAACCTTTGGTAGAGAATGTCCTCTATCTTCATTGTCTTTGGCAATATAAGCAGTGAGAAGCAAAAGGTGTCAGTATCAAATTAAAAATTTGGAGATAACCAATAAAAATGGTAGGTGAACCTCTCCTCTGTCTTGGTGCAAGAGATAGTACTAGTTTCCCTGGTAAGTTCTGTTATGCAGCATGATTTTTTTTTTTATTTAAGAGCTTTTCAGAACTCCTCATGCACCACAAAGTATAACATGAGGCTTACAAAAGTAAGTAAAAATCACAAAAGCTTAAACAAACAAATAACACATTCAAGAATAACATAAGACACAAATAAACAAAAAAAGAAAAACACGAAACAAAACATCGAAAAACACAAACAATAAAAATATAATACACAAAAACTACTAGAGTCCAAGACACAAAACAAAACCCCGAACAACATCAAGTCTCTCTGAACATTTTACGATATACAGCATGATTAAGGAAAACTTTTCAATGAAAGACTACCCAGGTCCTAATGTTTAAACGCGTTTTACTCAAAACGTGAAAATGCCACTTACATCCCTTTGCATCTCACACTGCCTCATATGATCTCCGTGAAATTTATACGAGCCTCATTTCAAGCCGCATCAATGCAAATGCGATACAGGAGGGGTGGGGTAAGATGAGCATTTATTCTGCCTTCCTCTTGATTACAATATGCTTAAGAAGCGCAACCGGTTAAGGAAATTATAGCCTCATGTGTACGAAAAGGTCAAGCTCCCTTACGGGGCAATTAAAGCAACCAATTGAACTGCCTTTTGACTCGGGGATTTACTTTAACGAGACAGAGCAGTAATCACACTGGAGCAGGAATTAGTAAATAGAGGGGTAAGTGCAACCATTTGCTTAGAAAAAGCTGAGCCACATACCTCAAGTCACGTGACTCAACAACGACGAATGGTTGACACGTTTTGCGTGAAACTAGCGAAAGAAACCTGGTTTCTTCCAATGCAATTGCTTTAAAATCTATCATATGGCTTAAAATCTTTGCTAAACGAATGAAAAAGTCTTCACTCCCTTCATTTTATCTCTTCTCAATGGTAATCAACAATGCAGAAGAACAGTCTAGTCTCGAACGGAGTTTGGTTGGTTTGATTTTTTTTTTTTTTTTGGTACAAGAGCCTTAATAGGCTATACTGCGCCAAACGGTTGTTAAACTGTAGAAAGAAGAGCCAAAAAAGTGAGTTTTGTTAAGGAGCAAAGGACGTAAAACTTCCAGAATTTTGAAAAATTAGCCAAAATAAACACGTAAACGAAGTTTTAAATTTGGAGTAACGAGCCGAAAGAAATATCTGAGAAACAATTTTGCGAAATAGGAAAAATGTAAACAAAACAATGACAAGACAAAAACAAGGACATAAGGACGAGCACTAAATTAAAGACAAAAAGCCATCTTCTGAAGGAAAGGGAACATTTTCGGATGGCTCGAACGGTGGAAGGCAGTCTAAACTAGTGATGTTCTGGATATCCGTATCCGCGAGTATCCGAGGGAAAATAAAGATCTGTATCCGTATCCGTTACTTTTCTGACGGATCTTAAACGGATCTTTTCTACTCTAAAAATTCTCAAATATTTGGATAAAAGACTAAAATTCCGTATAAATTAGGTTTTATTCCCTATTTAAATTAAAAGGTATCATTTCAGAAGCCAATTTGTACCCGCCGTCACAAAAAGGAAAGGATAATAAATTTTTAATGTGTATTTGTGTGTCTATGTGTGGCATCGTAGTTCCTAAACAGATGAACTGTTTTTGATAGTTCTTTTTTCGTTCGAAAGGTGACGTGACCGAAAATGTTCTTAGCTTGGCCTCGTTTTTGTGGAACTCTAATCACCGGAGATATTAATAAAAACCGACTTAGCGTTTTTCAGAATTATGGTATTAATAACTTTAAAATTAAAAGAACGAATTTTTCTGCATTTGATATATATTTGGAACTTCCAAATTGTATACAGTTGGAGCTATAATCTTGTTCAGTAAATTTTAAATCCAATTCAAAGACTTTATACGCGTGATTGGTAGCGATTTTATAGTCGGAAGATAAGGAGAAGAAGCTTAATGATTTAAAATTTCTATCCACTGTCAGTTCATATTTGTTAACAGTGGTTTTTTTTTTTTTTTTTGATTTTTAGTCTAATATTAGTTTTTGTTATTGATTTGGGGTTTCTGTTATTCTTTATTTTGGTTTTTCTCCGCAACCTCAAAAAAAAAAAAAAAAAAAAAAAAGTGAGACTAAATTCTCTATTTACTGTTTGTAAGGGTGTTCCCCGCTCTGTTCCGCCGGGCGGAGAACGTTAGGTGGAAATGGGTCAGCGCAGTATTTATGCTGAAATAAAATGCTAAAAATTATTTCTAGCCTGTCCAGTAGCAGCTTTACACTCTTGTTCCTGTATCCTACATCTACCGAGGAAGCTAGAAATAATTTTTGACATTCTATCTAAGCATTAATGCAGCGCTGACCCGTTCCTTCTAACTCTCCCTCAATTTTAACGGAGATTTCTTTAAAGAGTAAATTATTGTCTTGATTATATTTTCGCCGTAGATGACATTTTTTGAAGAAACAGTGTTATTATTCTGACGGGAATACCTTCCGTAACAAATTTTACACTTGGATAGTTGAATTGGGTTTAAAAAAAATGAGATCCGTATCTGCGGATCTTGACACTAATGATCCGTATCCGTATCCGCGGATCTACTTTTTTGACAAACCGGCACATCACTAGTCTAAACCTAAAATGGGTTTTTAGTGGCCACTACTGGCTGGGTGCGAGAGATGGTGCATTCATTTCTAAAAGACTAGGTTAATTTTTAAACTAGTATGTTGTGGCCATCACGAAACTTTCTTCTATATCTTTCTTATAATTCTGGTCCCTCCCCAAGCTTGACGAGGAAGCAATATCCCCAACAAAAACAAAATTACACCTGCCAAAACTTGACAACCATCAATGGGGTTGTTTCCTACAGTCAAAAGTGGTACTTTTTGTCACAGAAATTGATAGAATAAGTAAAAAAAATAATAACATGGACCCAGAAAACACTTTTATTTTCCCGACAGTTATTTTTCAATTAACTTTTTTTTAAATGTCCGATTTTTCAAACAAGGCGTGGTCTTGATGACGTCACAAATGATGCTATTTGGCGCACCTTTCTATCGCGTTTCCATGTTATGATAATCAAGAAGCGGATTAAAATTGCGCTTACTCTTGCTATTAACCATATCGTTGCCAATACACGTGAGTGAAGATGCGAATTAAATATTTTGTTCTGTGAATGGCAACACTGAATGGCATTTCATCATTTGTGATGTTATCGGCAGAAGCATAAACAATGAAAGCGCACCGATAATAATTACAAACATATATTTGTTAACAAACACAAGATGGCAACAGTTAAAAAGTTTAAATCAACGCGATTTTCTGGTCATTTTCCAACAATGAAAATCACGCGAAATACGCAGACGACAGTCTATTACGATTTATCTTTCTTATTGTTGCAATTATAAAACTATTTTTATTCCCCCCCCCCAAAAAAAAATAATTAAAAATTATATTAATTTGAATTTTTAGTATCTTGAATTCAAATTATGTTTTTCGCAATCACGAGCGTGTGTGTGTGTATGAATGCGCGTGAGTTTTTGTGTAGGCGCATGTGTGTGGGTGCGTGTGTGTGTATGTATGCATGTGTGTGCGTGTTGTGCATGCAGTGCTGTGTGTGTAGGGCGTTCGTGTGTGTGTATGTAGGCATATGTGTTTGTGTCCAAGCATGAGTGTATGTATGTGTGTTTGTGTCTGTGCGCAGGCATGAGTGTGTGTATGTGTTTGTAAGATATAGACGCAACCTGGAGACGGTTTTCGCGTTTTCGGAGCCAGCATCGTGCCGGTCGACGCGACGGTGGGCTGGTAGAGGGTGCTGGTGGGAAAATAAAATGATAGGACACCAAAACAGTCAAATGAGAACAATAAGCAATCGTGATTGCTCAAAAAAAATAAGAAAATTAACTTGAATTCTGAAATTTCGAACTCAAATTATATTTTTCGCAATCACAAGTAGCAACAGGACCCTGCTCATTGGGGGCTATAGTTTCTAGAAACAGTTCCTGTCCCCCCAAGCCTGCCTCTCCTCCTGGGCGGTTACGTGTGTATAGTTGTGTGTGTGTGTGTGTGTGTGTGTGTGTGTATGCACGTAAGCGTGTGTGTATATGTGTAAAGGCTTTTGTATGAGCGTGTGTGTGTGAGCGTGCGTGTGGGTAGGACATGGACACCACCGACCAGGAGAAACTGATTCCAGGAGGCAGTGCTCGGAGCCGCGCCTGCTGAGGACGGTAGGCGGTGGTGCTGCAGAGGCCCCTGGTCCAAGTTGAAAAAGGCACGGACATCAAAAACGGTCAAATAAGAACAATACGAGGGAGGACCCAAAAGAAACCGGAATAATGGTGCGATGCCAATCCTAGATGTAGTAGAGTGCTCTCCAGCTAGATGGCTCAAGTAGAGACTTCACAAACCAGCTGTGCAAGAGGCGTCAGTTTAATTCATACCGTCTGATCGTAGGGTTGGTTTTCTCATGTGCTGTTTCTTTCTGACTGCGAACTCATTACATGGCAGATTTAAAAGAACAAACTAAACATGAAATTTTGCTCCTCCTGCTTGAAAAGTCGGCAATGGATTAGCTTACCAAATGTTTCAACAAGCTTTCAAGTAGAGGTGCGACATCGATGGCGAAACATCGATGTTTCAAAACTTTGATGTTAAAAATTAAAACATCGATGGTATTGATACATCGACCAAAAAACATCGATGATTCCAAACATCGATGTTTTAAAACATCGATCTTTTTATCAATGTATAACATACATTTTTAAATATACTGCGCTAATTTAAGCAATACAAAAGAATACGTATCCGACGAATATATTGAAAATACTGAACCTCAAATCATGAATATAATTTATTAAGAATAATTTCGCAACATCTTGGTATTATAGTAGGCAAAAATTAGTAATAAGACAAGCATTGATTAATACAACTAGTTATAGTAATAAGGAAATATTTTCAATCTGAATGAAACTAAAAGTAAATTTACATCAAAAAAGAATCTAAGAAAAATGTATCATAGCACTTACTGTCAGTTGAATGATGAGAAAAAGTTGTGCTAATTAGTTTAAATAAAAAATTAATTCTAACAATTATTTTTAAGAGCAAGAAATATGTGTTGTACTGTTAGTTAATAATTAAACAAAAATTGTAAGTAATAGAGGGACGACTTGTTGGGGGGAAGTCGATAAGTAACCCCGAATACTGGTGTTGACCGTTGGAGAAAAAGTTGTTTGTTTACTTTGTCCCCCAGAAGCGCATTTCTCTTTTCGCAGACTATCCCATCAGTCAGAGAAACATCTCTTTCCGATGGAACAGAAATTGCCATCACTACCAAATACTTTAAAGCGATTTTTATCACCTCTCTGTTACCAGTTATAATTTTCACCTTAGTAACGTAAAGAAAGTCCCTTTAGTTTAAGAACTGGGGCCTTGAAATAAACTGCAAGTTCTAGCACCAGACTATCAGTGTTATGTTCTTCCAATAGCTTTGACCGTTTTCTCACTCTCTATTTAATCTTTTACTATCTTGTAGTCTAGTGATCTTCCCAAAAATCATCATTTACAAAAAAAAAAATTAATCTTATAAAATGGGTGCAAAAAAAATGATTTTTTTTTTTTGGCAACTCCATTAGTAAACTTAATTACCTAGCGAGAAAATTGGAGCAAATTTTATGTTAATTTTCAATTAAAATGCAAAAACATAAACATCGAAAAAACATCGATACCAAAACATCGATAGTCCAAAAACATCGAAAGAAAAACATCGATGTTTTAACAAAAACATCGATGTTTCCAAAACATCGACATCGATGTCGCACCCCTACTTTCAAGACCGATACTATGAGCCGAACATAAGTTTTCGAGTGGTTTGGGCGCTTTAAACGCGGTACCATGAATGTTGAAGATCATGCTCGCTCTGAGCGCCCTTCAACGTCTCGAAATGATGAAAACGTTGAAAAAATCTGCCAAAAAATCAACGAGAGTGGTCGTTTTACGATTGACGAAAATTTAGAAGAAACAAGAGTGAGTTGGAGCAAGCTAGGGCGATTGGAAGGATTGTTCCTCCGCAATAATAACGCTCCCGTACACACAACCTTTACTATTAACCGCTAATTGGCCTCTCAGGGGTGGCCAGTCGTTTTCCGACCCCCGTATTCGCCAGACCTAGCCCGCGGTGATCTTTTTCTGTTCCCGAGGATGAAAAAAATCTGAAAATGAAGCGTTTTGATGATGTAGAGGCTGTAAAAACTACTTCGCAACGGGCACTGGACATGGTCAAAGTTAGAGAGTTTCAGGGGAGTTTCTAACAGTGGAAAAAAAAGAATTAACAAGTGTATTGCATCTAAAGGTGAACACTTTAAAGTTGACAAAAGAAATTTTGTGAATAAACTAATATATAAATATTTTAGAACAAAAATCCGGTATTTTTGGGTCCCTCATCGTAAGCAATCATGATTGCTCAAAAAAAAAAAAAAAAGAATCAGCCCCCCCCCCCCCCCAGGGAGGGATTGGCACCAAAATTGAACCAACGCCTGTTTACATATGGATTCATTTATTCAAAATTTCATCCAGAACGTAGCATTACTTCTTGAGATATGGCACTCACAATGAAAAAAAAAGAACGTTTGATTGCGCCACTCCCTTTTCAGTTGCTGACGCCAAAATAGAATCAGCTCTTATACCCTCTAAGAGCTACTTGTCAATAAATTTTTGTTCATTCCGTTCAGTGTTTCTTGAGATATAGCAGTCACAATTAACAACAATAAACGTTCTATTGCGCAACCCCCGTTGGAGCTATTGACACCGAAATTGAATCAGCACCTGTACCTGTTAGGGGTAACATATGGACTCAATTTTGTTTGATTCCCTCCAGTTACTTCCTGGGGAATAGCACGCACGCATAGCTCAAGAAACGTCCCTGCTCCACCCCCCTTGGAGGAGTTCGCGCCAAAAACTGATGGGCACAAGTTCACATGGGGCGCATATGTGCACCAAATTTCGCTCGATTTCATGCTGTAGTTTTTGCTGTAGAGCGGCTACAAAAAACTGGTCACACACATACGTAACACACACACACACACACAGATATTTTCCCAAAATGGTCGATATGGACTCAGCACGCCTCAAAACGTTCGAATCCGTCGAAATTCGAAAATTTGCACGAATCTAATACTTTCTTCTATATATTAGATACAGAAGGTTCATAGGCATAAAAAGCCCAAACATAGAGCATATCAATTTTAAGATTTTTTTAAATATATATAAAGGTTATAGATGTTAGGTTAAATTTGGTGCTCCAAGTTGCTGAGCATTGCAGCTGCCCTTTTTCTCATCCACTACTAAGTCAGATTTATCAGGATTATTAAATTTGTACTCTAACAACCCTCGAATCTTAGCTATCCGGAATATTCCACGCACAAATACTTTCCAAACTTAAAACCAGACGTGACCCAAACAGGGTGAAAAATACTGAAATTGCATGGCTGTGTGGGCTAACAGACAAAACACTTAGTAGGGGAGTGTGGGACAAAATGAAATGGCTAGGATGACTAAGCTTTTTCAAAATGAACAAATTGGAAATGTGTTTTGAAAATTAAGGTATAAAAAGAAAGAACATTGTATTTTATAACAAAACTTTCATTGAAACATTTTTTTTTTATTTTTGGCAATAATTTTCAGCCTTCAAAAAAAGTGGAAAATGTTCACTTTTTTTTTCAGGGCAAAGTGAAAAATGAAATATTTTTCTAATGAAATATCTTCTTTTTGATAGGAAAAAGCATTTTCGATCGAATGAGTCAGTAAATAAAATTTGTAATGAATAAATGAAACGACAATGGAACAATAACCGAATAATTAAATTAATTAATTAATTAATATATGAAGAAAAATAAGTGAGTGAGTAAAAGAGTGAATGAATAGTAAAATAAGTGAATGAATGAATAAATAAGTGAATTACTAAATAAAGGAATGTAAATGAATTAATTAATTAATGAATACGTAAGTGTTTTAGTAAATAATTGAGTGAGTAAACGAAATAAGCTATTTCACTTTTCCCCGCATGTACTCGACTTCTTGAGCAAATTATTTAAAATACAAATAAGCTTAATATTAACTAAATAAATATTGCACTGCATATTAGAAGGTCTCAATTAATACAGTGCAGAACCTTTTATCCGGGAACCAAAAAACCGGGAAACCAGAAAACCGGCAACCTTTTACCGATTTTGCCGACATTTTTTAAAAATACGCATTTTCGGCATTTTTTGAAAAACTAAGCATTTTTTTTTTAAATACCTAAAAAAAACTGAGCGGTTTCTTAATAAATTCCATATTACTCATCTATAACTCGGGAAAATGCTAAAAATGAACTTCAAAATGTTGTCTTTAACGCAGGGAAAATTTTTCGGAATATTTTCTTGAACTAAAAAGTACACACGTAAGTCTAAAATTTTTGTGTTTCATTCCAACTGAAAACTAAAGAAATGAATATTGTCACATTATAATGCAATATTGTATTGAATGGCCTTTAATTAAAACCGTTTAGAGCGGAAGTGACGTCGCAAAAGCGCGCGTGAAACGCCGCGATTCTCGAATTTTCCCGGAAAGTTGATGGTGGAATCTAGAAATCGTTAAACGCAAGATTATAATAAGGCTGTAGGAACTCATAAATTAAATTTCAATTGGTATTAACTTAATGCAAAACCAATAGTTATCAATAATCGCAAACGCCAAACCTTTACAAAAAAGTGAAAAAAAAAACAGAAAAAGAAACGCGTTCATTAAACAAAATCTCTCATACACTATAGTAGAAGAATCGCACATTTACGTTCAAAAATTTGTTTCTTGCCCTTCCCTTTATTCTCTTTCATTTAAAAACATCAAAAATTGCTGTTTTTCTTTCCTTTTCAATATGAATGTGAGGGTCTCCGGTCTTATTAAATAACATAAGGTTTTTGTGTTTAGATTATTCTCTCACTAGTAGTTTTTAATGTTTCGATATTGATCTGCATTTCTGAACTGTTTTCTTCATATTTTAATACGTATTACTGTTTATTATAGTAATTTAAGCTTTATAAAAAATCTACCAAAAGCTCATTTTAGCGATCCAGAAAACCGGGAAATTCAGATATCCGGGATAGCTATGGTCCCGAACTTCCCGGATAATAGATTCTCTACTGTATTGAAAATGTTAATAACAATAACTTTACAATTTTATAATAGAAAAAATAATTTTTGACTTACAACAAATATTACAATAAGAGTACCAATTTTTCAAAATTGCCTGTATTATCAAATGCTTTACACTTCGGCGGTATTTTTTTCATGACTGAAATAGACTACATGTGCAACTTCATTGTTAAAATATTAATAGATAGGTGGCGATAAAAGCAGAGTAGATACTTCACCTTTTCACTTTGCGCCGCTATTTCACTTTGCCCCATGTTCCCATACATTTTATTTGAAAGCTCTCCCATGTATTTTTGTATCTATGTAGCAGACTATTTTAATTGGATGCATGAAATTTTAGCTGGAAGAAGTTGAATTTAACTTCCAATGCCCTTCTTTTCGTCTATATACAGTGTTTTGACCTCTCAAAAGATACTGAATTCAGTAAAAATACTGAAAAATTACATGTTTGCTAAATTCAAACTTGAAAACATATTTCTCATTCTAAGAAAAAGAAGTACAACATAAAATTCAGAAAAACTTGTTAACTGCTCAATTTCAATTCTGCCATAATCCAGTAATTGATGGTAGACAAGCAATGAAAAGAAGTAACAGCAAGCAGATCATTACTATTCTTACATACGACTCTTCGCAAAAGAAACATATATAATTACTCATTCTACACTCTAAAAAGCTCTTTCTCAGTTATCATTCACACTACGATATTGCCTTGAACTTATTTGCAGAACACCATTGCTTTATTATAAGCCCTGTCATCATTTCATCCTCATGGCAACTGTCCAACAACAAATGTTGGAACATTTCCGCATACCTAGACTCGCATTAACATAATGTCAAAAACGAGGATGATATTGTAAGTAAGAATTAAGGGATTGATGACGTGTGATAAAATTATGTTTGATTTTGTCTACTCGGTCTTTCAGTCATAATTTCAAAAACTGAAAGAAATCGAAAGTTATTTTTTATTAAAATGTTCAGAACAGATAAAACGTTATTCAGGGATAGTTCGCAAAAACGATTTTAATATAAATCATAATATTATTATTAAATTGAGTTAAATAAAAGTTATCCGATGTTCTAAAAACACACGTTTATAGAGAATATCCACAACCTTCAGTTAAGCATTCTAGTCATCTAGTCATGTTAAAATTTATGATAAAAGTTTACAATCCGTGAGCAATCATCCCTCACCATACATCAGCATAAAAAACAATAAAATGCGTTATTTTTTGAGCCCCCCCCCCTCCCTTGTTTTTTGCATTGTGCGAAGATTTTTCACTTTTTTTTTTTTTTTGAGCAATCACGATTGCTTATTGTTCTTACTTGACTGGTTTGATGTGCTATCATTTTATTTCCCGCCAGCACCCTCTGCAGCATCACCGTCGACCGGCACCTCACGATGCTGCTCCTATAGCGAAAATCGCCTCCAGGTTGCATCCATACACACACGCGCATACATACACAATTACACACGCACACAAACACATTCACACACATACACCTACACACACATACAAACACACAAACACATACACACACACATGCACACAACTACCCACACATTCATGCCTACACACAGACACAAACACATACGCCTACACACACATACACACACTCCGCCCCCACGCACACAAACACTCATACACACAACTACCAACACTTACGCCTGCACACAGACACAAACACACATACCACCCACACACACAAACACACACGCCTAAATACACACACACACTCGTGATTGCGAAAAACATAATTTGAATTCAAAAAGCCAAAATTTCAAATTATATTATTTTGTAACATCGTTCGTTTAGAATTTTTATTTCAAAAAAATGCCACGACATCAAAAAAGTGGCTACTAATGAAATTTACTATGGACCACTAGCGACTAAAAAGCTTTCAGCTTTGTCTTCTAGCAGGAACTATACTTGATATCGACAAGGTATTCAGACAGAAAGTGATAAGGTTTGTGGCGATTTGTGTACAAAGAGCATTTGGGCCATTCCACGGAAAACGGTTATTTTGTCTCGCACGTAATGCCTCATATATTTCATTAAAAATAATACTTAAAAACATTATTAACACATTTTTTTTTTCTGCTTAGTAAACAAAACTTGATTTCTTAAGCAAAAAATGTTGTCATTTACCTTTAAAATTATTATTTTTTAATGAAATACGTGAACCGTTATGTGCTGGTTGACGTTTTCGTAGAATGGCCCATTTCCGTTAAATGTAAAAGTGGTTTTATATGACTTTGAAATTAGATCCATACCAACTGTGGACTTGTATAAGGAACATGCTCTCTCTCTCTTGTTTATATAGATTAGCTTTAGTCTCACGACGGTAACAGAGATTGAATTTTTACCGTAAAGTTTCTGTTGAAATACTGTATTCTTCACAGTAATAAAGTCATAGAAAAATGTTTTAGAGGACAGTTGCAATCAGAACGTACAAAACAGAAGACCGCACGAAGTAGATTTCTTTGTCGAGATAATTAAAGATTTATTCCGAAAACAATGCTTCCAGCAAAAAGTAAAAGGAAATCTTTATTTAAATTTAGTAAGAATACTTTTATAATTATCGCATTCTATTATTTAAAGTTGTAGTTAAGAATCCACCGACAAAATGTAGTTTTAAGACGTATAAAATCGTTAAATCTGCATGTTCCAGCTAAACGTTTCAGTCTCTTTAACTGATATCGATAAATCATTATCCTTGGGGGTAGAATGAGATTGCTGCTCCTCCTAACTAAAATAATCAAGGGAGGGAAGGCAAGAATTAATGCAGCAATCGATTCTCAATTTGGTATAACAGTTATTTAGATACGACAAGCTGTCTCTGATAAACGAAACTTATGTAGGAAGAATGTCGACACTAAAATCAAACTCAACAGTCTCTTTTAATACAAACGACTTAAGATCATGCCAAATTTTAGAGCAAAACACATTTTTCCCCTCCTAGATGCAAACAAGCACAATGTAAATCGCAAGAAAATACAATGAAGAAAGCTACACACAAAAAATTATAACTACATTAAAATGCATAAATTAAAAGGAGAAGGAAAAAGTGCGTAATCTCTAGGTATATATTTATTTGAAAAACAAAAGTTCCATCAAAATGTTGTGTGTGTGTAGTTCCGCGACGCCTAGAAGATGAGACTCCGAAAATGTGCAATTTGATTTTTTTTTTTTTTAATTCTTTTATTTCGAGTTAGCTTTTTTTTTTTTTTTTTTTTTTGAAATTAATACTTAAGGCTAAAATTTCACATAAAGTGCCTACTAGAGAGGCAAAAAAGCTCTCGCATCTTTCAAGATTTCATATCATTCAAAAGAGCTTTTTTTTTTTTTTTTTGTCTGCACAAGATGAAGTTTTCCAAATTTCTCAATTGGTAAGAGCAGAAGATATAAGCGTTTCTATTTCAGCAAAATCCCTACTCTAAACACAATTTAAGCACTGAGCTAAAAGGCAAAGTTTTTCTGGAGAGCACGAACTTGAAAAAGACTTTTCAAACGTTACCTTCAGCCGTTTTGTTGTGCCCAGAAACCCCCTTCGCACCCATCCACAGCCTTCAAATCGGTACAAAATTAATAGTTCGAAACCCCTACAATCTGTGTCTTATTCCCACAGCCAGCTGTGTACAATGAACTAATTCCCTCCATCTGAACACCTCCTAGTGTGAAGACCCCGGTAAATACATACGCATTATTCAGTCTCCTTACTAGACTACAAAAATCCAACAATGGTGCCGCCGAATGATAGAACGAGTCATTTTTATCTGCAGCTAGTACATTATTTTTCCTGCCATGATATTAAGAGGGTGGAAAAAACAATTAGTTCAACACAAGATTACAAAAAAAAAAAAAAAAGCATTGATCAAAACTAATGCGAATGGAAATTAAAAGTTCTTTCAGGGAATTGTCATTTCTGACCTAAATTCAACAATCCTCGAATGATGCTATAGCAACCGTAAGATTTAAACGGTACATGACAGCCGTAACAGTACATGAGTAGAAAGGAGAAGGATGACAAATGGAGACGGTAACTTTCGTGCAACAAAAACTACTTGCGAACATGGGCGCCCATAAGCAAAATTTTAGGTGGGGGGGGGGGGGGGGGCTCAGACATTGGCTCCCCATGGTTTAGCAGGATACTTTCCTAATGGAAACCGATTTCAGTACAGATTAGAGTTATTAGTATTAAAATGGACATTTTTAATGACTTATTCATTAACAGCTGGAGAAGAAATGTTTTTACATTTTTGCAGAGAAAAAAGTACTAAAAGCAAGGAAGTTCTATTTTCTAGGGGGAGAGGTTTGCCACCCTCCCCCCCCCCACTCAATACGGGCGCCCATGCTTGCGAAATATGATATCATACATGTCGGATGTCGGTCATTTTGATCTTTTACAAAACTTACGCAAAATAGATTTAGGAAACAGAAAATGGCGGCATAAAAGTTTTTTCATTTAATTGAGCACATTACTATTTAAATGCATTTTATCCTAAATGCATTTAAAATGGGAAATAACAGCATTGATACATTTAGGTCAGTCTATGAGGAAGTGTTGAAAAGAAGAAAGCGTTTCTCAACCGGTGGTCCGGCACCGGTCCGTAGAAAAATTTTACCGGTTCGCAGAGATTTTTGCTCGTTCATTTAAAAAAAATTTCCTTACTCAAAAAAAAAAGCGATAATAATAATAATAACATCCAAATAGGGGGGCAAGTGGGGGCTCGAGCCCCCTTACCCCCTTAGAAATTAGAACTTCCTCACCTTTAGTACTTTTTCTTTTCAAAAACGTAAAAACATTTCTTCTCTAGCCATTAATGAATAATTTATTGAGAATGTCAAACTTGAACAACTCTAATCTGTACCGAAATCGGTTTCTATAGGGAAAATATCCTGCTAAATCATGGGGAAAATATCTGAGCCCCCCCCCCCGCCTTAAAATTTTGCATATGGGCGCCCATGATAACATCCCATACGGTCATCGTATGTTAAATTTGTGATTAATTTTCGTCGTTATGATTCTTCAGCCAAGGCTTTTTACTTTCGTTTAGTTGTTACAATAATTACTTATCTTAGTCTTATGATTTAAATATTTCTTTGGTCTTCAACTTCCTTACAGTCAATGGGATAGTGGATCTTGTCTGACTGTGAGGATTTGCACCAAAAACAAATATTTCTTATACCCCCCAGTAAAGTATAATTTATATACTTGTTTATTCTTTTATTATTTTTATTATTATTTCGTAAAATTTTTACACAAGGTAAAGTTTTAAGGCAATTTTGAGCAAAGATTAATGGAATAATAAATGCAAATTTAGAAAGATAATAACAAACTACACTCAACATAGACTAATAATAAGAGTAGACCGAGCTTTCTCATTCTTGCAGATGAAGAAAATTGGTTCATAGATGTATCATGTGACTAGTGGAAGGACTTGGCGAAGACTTTGGCAGCATGGTTGCTAGATGGCAGCATTATCTACAGTTTGGCACTCGACATGTATTTTAAGACAATGTATTTTCATTAAAAAAAACTTCCAGGTGCAGAGATTGAACTGTTTTTTCTTTTAGTTATGCATTATTTTGACATTAGTAATAGTTTTTGATCAGTTTTCGGTAACTTTTATTTCATTTGGAGCTGTCAGCGTTGGCGTGAACGAAATGGCGTAAACGTTTTGCGTTAACGCAAAAATGTACTAATCGGTATCTTAAATTGAAACTACAGGTAAAAATCTTACCGTTTGCTGATTCTTCTTGGTCGCTTGCATCTTTTATTGCTTAGAGAGTTATTGAAATTGACTAAAGAAAATGCACAATACTATCTAAACGAAAAACTCACTATATTAACAAAATATTTACAACTTAGAATAACAAATTTACAAATCGGACTCCATAAAAGATCATTCTTCCGTGTTCCATAAATTCTATTTATTTTATTTCGCGCTGGCGTTGATCGTCTGCTACGATTAACGCCCGCTGTTGCTAGGATATCCACCAGTCACATGGTTTTGTTTATGAGCAGCAAAAGGGTTGCCATAGCTCGGTCTACTCTTATTATTAGTCTATGACACTCAAGAGCCAAAACATTATGACCACCCCTACATTTTGCAATGAACTCGCCTGGATGACATGGAAGACACGTGATCAGGTTGAAATGGTATTTAACTGCTGCTGGAGAGTTTGAAGAATCATTCTTTCACTTACTTTTGTGTGTGATGGGAAAGGCTGCGGATCTAAGCGACTTTGATAGAGGCCAGATTGTAATGGCTCAAAGGCTAGGGAACAAGTATTTCAGAAACTGCACGAATCGTGGGTTCTTCGCGACCTGCAGTTGTTAGTACTTATGCAAAGTGGATGAATGACGGTGAAACTAGCAGTAGACGACATGGTATTGGACGTCCACACGCTATCGAAGAAAAAGGTTGACGGAGACTGTCTCGCATGATGAAGCAAAACCGGAGCTAGACAGTGGCTCAGCTGACAGCCCAATACAATGCAGGGCCAAGTAGAATAGTATGGAAGCACACAGTTCAGCGGGCACTGTTGGATATGGGGCTACGCAGCAAATGTCCCACTCGTGTGCCTTTGCTGACCAAGCGTCACTGCCAACTGCGCCTGCGTTGGGCCCAGGAACATCGCGACTGGTCTATGGATCAGTGCGAGACAGTTGCCTGGTCAGATGAATCAAGTTTTGTCATGCATCACTGCGATGGCCGTGTCAGGATACGCCGTCTTCCGCGCGAACAGTTGCTCCCTCAATGTATAGTAGGTCATACACAGGACGGTGGTAACGGTATTATTCTTTGGGGGACGTTCTCTTGGGCATCTTTGGGATCCATGGTTGTGGTACAGCAGACCCTGAATGCCACAGGGTATCTGAACGTCATTGCGGACCAGTTGCACCCTTACATGACTTCTGTTTTTCCAACTGAAATTGGAATGTTCCAACAGGACAACGTCCCGTGTCACAAGGCTAAAATTGTGTTGGAGTGGTTCGAGGAACATGATGCTAAATTCCAGTTAATGTCCTGGTCACCTAACTCACCGTAACTCAATCCGATAGAACACATTTGGGATGTCATGGGACGGCAGCTCAGAGTTCAAAGACCACCAATTCGCAATATCTCCGATTTGCGTCACACTTGCTTAAACATCTGATACAATATGTCTTCGGCCATCTACCAAGAACTTGTGGCATCCATGCCAAGGCGGGTTGAAGCTGTGTTGCGCGCCAAAGGTGGGCCAACTCGTTATTGACAGGTGGTCATAATGTTTTGGCTCTTGAGTGTAAGCACATATACACATAAAAATACTATCCATTTACAAAATTTTTAAAAAATATTTCCTAATTTATGAATTTTAATTACTATTACCACTTTTCTTTATTTTTTAATCATAACGCAAGTTTACCCTTCCAGAGAAGCTAGGTCAAATGTTAACTCCAGCATAAGCTTCATGAAAAGGACGATTTACTGCGCTGACAGTCGAAGTTTGTCCGCTGCGTGACATAAAAGCCAACAAAATATCAAGATGTAGAGCTGGCAGCTGGATAAAATAAGTGACAGTGATTATACACGATAAAATAAGATGTGATATATTGCTCCTATGGAGTTGTGTATCCAAGACGATAAATTGCTGGGTTCGAGTTTCGGAGACAATATTTTAATCAAAACTAATATCACTTTGTTGTCAAAAATGATGAAGAGAAGTATGAAGTTTCCTGCATGGATACCCCGCAAATTGCAAACTTTTCAAACAAGAGTTGTTAACGGTTAACGCGAATTTTAAACAAAAAAAAAAAGATTTTTATTTTTATTAAAAGTGCTCGAAACGCTGTCGAGATTTTTGACGAATTTACTGACATGAAAATCAGCACACATTTTTTAAAAAAGGAATGCAATAAGGCTATTGGTAAAAAAAAATCTTTCGAATCGAATGACATTCGTTCGTCATGAAAAGAGGTTCACAAAAGTCGTCCTCCTGACGAAAATTGCGTAATAAAATGGAACTCATAAAAATCGCGATTGAAAAACGAAACCTTTGCGTACAAAAATATGAAAATCGTATATTTCTGATCGTAAACCTGCTGATGACATTTTATTTCCCGTCTTTTTAAGACGCTCATTTTCAAAAACAAAAGGCAAAATGTTTCCCATTTATTTGGTAGAGATTAGAGGGTCGACTTGCACGAAAAATTTTCAATCTCCCCCCTCCCCCCTGCAAAAATAAATTTCGGTAATTTTTAGTCATGTCAGTCGCCGCTTCAAAACACTAGTCGTAATTCTTTTTTATAATTGACTGTATATAGTCATTCGTGCCTACATTTTTAGCTAAACTAGTCTCCGCTCTTCAAAATAGAGCTTTTTCAGTTTCTAAAAGCAGTGTTCTCACAGAAAACTGCTTGAAATGAGCTAAAGAGACCGCGCCACTTTAAGATTAAAGATTGTATTAAAATATTTTTATGACTGAAAAAAATGTGGGAGGGAGGACATGCTTGTGTTAAAAAAACTTCTGAAGTAAAATGCATAAGTACCACTATCAGCACCACTTAATCGGATAACCGATGAACAGATACCCCGCATATTAGGATAAAATTTACAGGAACCGAATATTTCCGCATAAAGGCAATATTAAAGATTCCGGTTAAATCGAAAAATTTCCCCGAATAATCCAATAGGACGGGTCTGTGTTTCCAAATCTTACTACTACGAAAAATGTTGAGCAAATTTTTTTCGAAAAAACAACATAAAGGCACAAACCCGAAAGTTTTTTTTTTTTTTTTTTAATGAATAATAGTGGGAGCACAAAGGAGGGGGGAGGGATTCAAAAGACTTTTGAATTTGAAAGTGATACTTCTCACTGCAAACACTACAGCCACGATACAGCCCTTAGACCAAGGTTTAATAGGCACTTTGAAAACCTAACCAGGAATCCACACGACTTCAGTAATCATGAAAAAAATTCAAAATGGTCGCATTCGAAAGAGCATATTTACAAATTTTTTTGACCCATGAACTTTTTGCCCTCGTCCCCTTTTTGAGATATCTTAAAGTCTGCCGAAATCACAAGAAAAGTCGCCAAACTTAAAGACTTGGCAACAAATTTAAAACACCGCGTGATTTCATCGTCTGCATCTTGCAAGGCACCTGATTTCCATTTTGGGTCATCTGCTAAGCGTGTGAAAGATGTTTTGCTTTAATTCTTTACTTGTGCGTGTTAAATTAAAGATTCACCATCAAGCCTATGAAGAAAGCAAGCTTTATCCAGAGACAACGAAATTAAACCTAAATGTTGAAATTCCATCTGTGATAATAATAAATTTCAAAATATTGCCATATTTTAAGTGTGTTAAGTGTTAACTCTTATTAATGAAGTATGTTGTATTTCTTAATAATATGAGTGAATAACTATGAATAAGTACAAAAAACCGGGTAATTTGAGCTCACACAGTATATGGATAATAAAATGGAGTCTTTGATGTTGATTTTTTTTTTTTTTTTTCAAAAAGTTATTATCAATACATGAATTTGTATTGTCTAACCTCTGTGAGGAAAAATATTTCATTTTTAACTTAAAATGGAGAGAAAAATTAAATTCTTAAGTGAAAACAACGGACAGTAAGTTGTAAATAATGTTTCGATAATTTTGAAACGTAATATGCACTTTAAAATTATTGATGTTGGAAAGTACGTAATGGATAGATGGAAATTGATATTTTTATTCTTAAAAACCATTAATGTAGTCAACGTTCGTTTTTAGAATCCCCTGTCGTCCGAACAAAACCTGCCACTTCAGCTAAAAGTGGCTGTAACGTAAATGCACAGCATATTGCATGTTATTTATTCATTTTTAAAAATACTGGAATAACTTTTACAAGTTTTGCTTCAACCAAACTACAATCACTTATTCATTTCCAGATTAGTGCACCACAAAACTCGGCATGATACAATATGCCTGGTACAAGTCTGGGTTATTACAAACTCGGCCACCTCCATTTGAAACACATTTACAATTTTGCTTTACGAAGGAGTTTGACCGCTGCAATATCTGTACAAGACTTAAATTGATGAAATGTTTCTGGTGCCGCAATTTTCTACCTTTTAAGCATTATTTTGTTCAGTAATCATATTTGTCAGAGCCAGTAGCATTTTTCCCCCCCATTTCGACAGGCTTCTTTCATTTTTATTTTCTTTTTCTCTTATTTGTATTTCATTATTTCACTAATTACATGCCTATTTCCTCCAACAGCGATAGTGCTACCCCTCCCCCCAATACCTTGAAGGCCTCACAAGAACAAAAGCCACCCCCCCCCCCAAACGAGAGACGAATACCCCAAAACAGCCCCCTAAAAATTTTAATGGAGCAGCCTGTGCCACGACTCCCTCCCTCCCTACTCCTCGGTAGTTACCCCTGAGTAAAGAATTTACTAAAAACATCTTTCACGCATTTTGTCCAAAAATGGCAATGAGATGATGTCTTGTCAGATGCAGATGTTGAATTCGCGCCATACATTCCATTTCCGAACGAAACTCGCTAAATTTGGCGACTTTACTTAAAATTTCGGCAGACTTTAAGACCTCATATTTCAATAACGGGGCCACGAGGGCACGTAATTTTTGTGCCACAAACATATTTTACGATGCTCTTCCAAATGCTACCAGTTTGGATTTTTTTTTTTTTTTTTTTCGAATTTCCTTGATCGTGAGGTTTCCTGGTAAGTAGAGGTTATAATATTCTTCGTAGTTTAAAAAATGAAATACAGTAATGTTCCCAAAACACTTGGGCGCAAAACAAAGACTTTGCCATTCAAGTTCTAAGTCAGTAACACAGTCAGAAATTACCTTTTGGATTGGGTATTCGGTCATATCCACCGAATGGTCCTCTTAATGCGTGTTATAAAAGTTATGAACTTTCATTGAAACAATGACCACATATACTCGCTTAAATGTCAGGAATTTAGTCAAAAAAAAAAAAAAAACACAGGAGAACCATATTATTCGTGGATAAAAGTTCCGATTTTTTTTTTTTTTTTTTTTCAAAAATCTGAACATTTCCCCGAAAGCATTGAACAATAGTTCAATGCTTTCAACTAAACACTAAAGAAATAAATACCGACACATTCTGACAATATTTATATTCTCTGTCAATTAATTAAAGACAAACGGTTGTTCATTAAAAAGTAAAAGCCCGAATATGAAAAAAGCGCGAAACGCCGAACTTTGGATTTGCAATTATTTTGCAGTTGATGATTACTAGGAAATTAGTTTGTTAAGAAAAATTCACCTGAAATAATGCTACTAGAAATTAAAAAGGAAAATTTTATTGATATTTCTTCAGATAAAAAGCCACAATTAACAGAAAAAAGGAGTTGTGGATACTAACCCGTTGCAAAATTGAGGACTGCAGAAATTAACATTTTCATACAAAAGATTGAAAATTGTGTTCATTCCGAACATTCGTCTGTCATTTTCGATCCTATTTTAAAATGTTCCTTATATTTTGTTTCCCGTCTTTTTAAAATACAATAGATCCTCGTTTTACGCGGTTTCGATTATACGCGGTTTAAGATTTGACACCTTTATTTTATTTTACGCGGATGAGTTTCGGTTTTAAGCGGATGCAGCAAAGCAAAGAAATAAAATGTTCCAGTCTTTCAAAATCCAAACTCCTAAAGATTACATATTACACGTAATAAACTGCATTTATGGCGTGCTAATAATCTAGCTTGGGCCACTGGAGACATTTCAAGCAATTGGTTCCAAAGCTCTTTCCAGAAGTAAAGCTTCAGGAAAGAAACTCACAGTTCAGAACTCACTGGAAGAAGAGCTTTTAGGAGTGACAAAGGCGGCCAAAACCAACGAGGATACCGACATTGGTGACACACAACCAAAAACGTTCACACTGAAAATTTTGAGCCATTCCTAGACAGTAAAAATGATCTTTCTGATTTGTTAGTGAAGATAGTTTCTATCACAGAAATGATGCAAGAGGTCATGGATTTGTAATGCTCTACAAAGAATTACAGAGAAAAATTCTTAATGACTGCCAAAAGACTATCATTGCCAGCTCCTCTTTATAAACCAGAACATGAAATTAATTTATGTTTTCTTTACGCATGTTACGCATAAAAATTGATATAAGTACACATTAAACTTATTAATACAATTAGAAATTACTAGAATGAAAAATTTCTTTTATCTAAGGAACCTAACCCCTATTTTAACACTACTATTAGGTCTCAATTTGCGCGGTTTCGATGTACGCGGCATTTCCATGGAAACCCCGCTTAAAACGAGGGTCTACTGTAGTTTATTTTCTCCGAAACAATGAAAACAAACTATTTTTTTTGCCATTGTGGTGCCAGTGTAGTTTTTGTTACAGTAAACGAAGTGTTGGAGCAATATTTTTTGTTTTTTCTTTTTCAAAAATTTCCGAGGGGACGTTGTTTTGAGATATTTAAGTTCAAAAGTCATGGTGAATGAATGACCTTGAAACTTACATTTGTCGTAAGATCGGCGTGTAATATACGAATAGAAAGCTCTGTTTCTTACTTTCACAATGATTTTTGAATTTTCGTTCCATTGTAATAAGGAGAGAAGTTGCTACTAGTGATGGGCATAATCGAGATCTCGGAAATCGAGTACTTCTGATAATCGAGATCTTTTCAACTCGATCACTTGAGCAATTGATGATTGAGATCTTTTGAAATCAAGAACTCGAGATCTTTGGAATCCAGTACTCGAGCGATTGACTTCTCAAGATCTTTTGAATTGAGCACTAGAGCAATTGACTTCTCGAGATGTTTTAAATTGAGATCTCGAGATGTTTTAAATTGAGATCTCGAGATGTTTTAAATTGAGATCTCGAGATGTTTCAAATCGAGATCTCGAGAAGTTTGAATCGAGTACTCAAGTAGTTCATTTTCTGAGCTTTTCCAGAATTGAGTAGACTGATACAGGGGTGCCCACTAAAAGGGAGGAGGGGGCATGGTGCAGCCGGCACCATTGGTCCGGTTTTCAGAGTTTTTTAAATCTCATTTTCAGGAAGGGGTCCATGACGCAACCTGCAAAACAGAAATTTTTAGAAGTGGTTTTTTGAGAGGTTTTTTTTTAATCTCATTTCGGGAGGGGGATATTAAACTGCTCATTTTTTATTTTTTGATGAGATAAAAAATGAAAAGTAGAAAAATGGACAAATGTAGGTACCTTATCTCTCCCTACTCAATGAAAGATTAATTTATTGAACTGGAAGAACTAGAACCTAAATGTAAACAGTGCATTTAACAGTTCAATATCAAGCTGTCATGGAGAAGAGATCACGGATCAGGTTGCTACTGATATCCATTGGGCTATTTGGTAACCCATCCCCAACCCCCCATCTCAATGAAAGAAATTTAAGTAACAGGCATTGAATGAAACACATGAAATTTTAGCTTAAAAAACTACTTTGAAGTTTTGAATTAAAAAAAGCCTGGTGCAAACCTCCGGCTCAAAGTAATTTTGTACAAATTTTCAAGGCTGTAAGTGCTATGGGGTCGCTTGGACGCAGGCCCTGTCAGAGACTTCCTGCCGCAATTTCTCCGACTTTACTCTTTTTAACACATAGCGATAAATATTGATGTAGTCGGTGCTCGTTATAACGACTCCTGTCCTTCAACCAAACAAAATCAGTCACTATAAAGTAAATAAACAAGTAATAGAAAATTGTTAAGCTATATTTTGAGAAATACTGGAGTAACCTTTACCAGTTATGCTTGATTTTAAAAGAGAACCAAGAAACTAACAAAATAATAAAGGATTCCACTTAAAACTATTTTTTAATATTTATATTTGAATACTCCCTTACATTTGGGCGAATACATTTAGCGAAATGCACACTGAAAATAATTAACTGAAATTTGTAACTTTTTAAATTAGAGACCATGGTTTGCATCTGTTCTGTTTGAGATTATTTTCAAAAACATAGTTTATCCCTTTTTTAAGATAGTATAGCTGCTTTCTGTTTTTCGACTTTTTCACAAAAAAATATGTATATATATTACTTAATATTGTTTATCGTTTGTGAGCAATTCTCATCAACTATTAGAACTTTTCACAACCAAATAACTCCTTTCAATCCAAATATTTAATCTTGAGAAATATAAAACTGTTAATTATCAGTTTTCGAATCGATAGTCTTGATGAGAGTCGCAAAAAAGTTGAAAACTAATCTTGTACGTTATATTGGAATGAGCGGTTCAGTTTGGACGTTCTAATGGATGTTAAAATAACATTATATCTATGGAATAGTAAACTGGGCTTCATGCATCGGTCTTTGTAACAGAAGGGTTGCAGTAATGGGAGGCCGTTCTAAAGAGCGTTGACTGTATTATTCTATCTACTTCACAGTGCTACAATAAATGACAGTGCTGCATTTAATTATTTTTATTGCATACAGTTGGATCCTGACTTACGCGAGATATGCGTTCCAAGAGTCCTCACGTAAGTCGAAATTTCGCGTTGTGGAAAAAGTGTTGTGCATATAATTTTTTTTATTAACATACCCAATCATTTTAGACATTTAAACACCTTTTAAACTGTTTAAGATTATTTAAAAAAACTATATATTACCGTTACTTACGTTAAGAGCTGAATTTTTACTGTATTCTTTTAAAAAGTTGCATTATTCAACATAAAATACTGCAACAATGCACAAAATCAATGATCAATGGGAGAGAAAGACATAAAAATAAAACAGTACGGTACGTACAGTATGTAGTAATTTTAATAAAGCACTGCACTATAGAGTAAATACAATATACATTTATAACTTAAAAATTCAAGATGATGATTTATCCTGCGCAATCTGATATATTTTTAAATACAGTAGCTTCGCATTTACTTTTATAGCATTTATAGCTTTTATAGCTATGGTAACACCCCTTTGGGACTCCTTGGACTTATATGGATTGCCTTCTGTTGACTTATAATTATAGGTATGTATGAAAGATTTACCCTGACCTAATTGTAGTGCAGGGATATGCCAGCTGGAACCCACTTTTGAAGTAATCTCAGGCACAGGAAAATAGTGACTTTGGAGCAGCTTGGCTCAAGCAAATAGTGAACTAGGAGCAGTTTGGCTCACCAAAAAGTTTGTTTTGTAGAAACTTGGAGCACGAAAATAGTGTAATTGGAGCGGCAAAAAGTATGTTTTGAAGTAAGGAACTACTACACACACACATATCAGGGATGTGCCGACCGAAACTCGTTGCTGCAGCAATCTTGGGAGCAGGAAAATGGTGAGTTTGGAGCAACTTGGAGCAGTATAATTGCAAATTTGGAGCAGCTTGCAGCAGCAAAAATTTTAATTTTGCATCAATTTGGAGCAACTAATGTATATTTCAAACACAGAAACATGTGTGATGTGATAACATAATAGAAAAGAAAAAAGGATGCAAAAACACCATAATTCTAACTACTAATTGAAGCTCTTAATTACCTTTATTATTTTATTTATTTATTTTTTCCCTTACTCTCTCTCAGTCTCCCTGCTCTACTTTTTTCTTACACTTCTTCTGGTTTAAATTTAATTCACACATTTACTTTGCTTAACAAATATTTTTAGTGCACATTTAAGTTACAGTGCTTTGATACTTATTTTTAAAACTTGTTTGCTTTCATGTAGTTCATACATGTAAAAAACATAAGATACATAATTATTTTTTCTTAAAAGTTTTCTCTTTGAAGCTTTCGTTTAAGCTTTTTCTCTTCTTTTACTTATTCAAAAGGGCTTTAAAAAAAGCAAAAAAGTGATAAAATTTAAAAACTTTACCTCAACAAGTTACAAGTGAGCTTTTAAAGAGCTATTAATGAATCTTAGTTATCTGCTTATATTTGACCTTAATATATAGGCAGATATGTTATATACTTAACTACTTGATTAACAAATCTGATGATCAAGCGAAGAAATCCCAAAATTAATAATGAAATTACATGAAAAAAAATGATTTTGAGAAATGTCACTTAAAAAGAATTGTAAATGCATGTGAAAAAAACATGTAAATTAAGAAAGAAAAAAAATAAAAACATGATACAAGCTAAAAATATATGGAAAAAATGCCTGAATCTGAGAAACTTGAAATGCCTGCACATTCACTACCAGAGCATTAGAATTACCCGATTTTTGCTATCTTAGTGTCTCCAACCAAAATTAGAGATCAATTTTCTGTTCTAAAATCTTAAGAAACCCAAGGTTAAAAACTGGTGAACAATATTAATTTTTACAGATAGCATTCGCTTAAACCAATTTGGATGCAACAGGATTGACATTTTTGTATGGGCGTTGAAAGAAAACGAACTTACAAGTCCCCTTCTTCTGAAAACAAAAGATAAGTATGTTTGAAAATAAAGGTCAATACAAAATTTTTGAAGTCAAAGGAACGGAATCACACAATAAATTTATCGAGTTTTTCAAAAGCAAATGCAATCGGATTTTGAAATGCGCAAAAAAAACGGGACTAAGTCAAAAAATCGTAAAAACAAGCTTCACAGAAAAAAACTTGATAATCTACAAAAACTGCCAAATATGCTGAAAGAACTGCTACATTCAATGCGAAATCGCACTTTTGGAGCAAGTTTGTCTGATTTTGGGGCAGAAAAGTTCACTTGGCGGTCTTTTGGAGCAGGATTGGCGATTGGCACATCCCTGGTC
This sequence comes from Uloborus diversus, assembly GCF_026930045.1. Lineage (NCBI taxonomy): Eukaryota > Metazoa > Arthropoda > Arachnida > Araneae > Uloboridae > Uloborus > Uloborus diversus. The sequence goes on along the minus strand of NC_072732.1, from coordinate 61,223,961 downwards.
ATGCTACCTTCGATCCACTCACTAGTTATTCAAGTGTATCAAGAATCTTTACCTTTGCTCAAATTGTTGCAAACTTTTGCTTTTTGTTTCCATCTTCAAATTTTATATGAAACAACGTGCCTATAGGTGCCACAATATTTCATCACCTTTAATATTTAGAATAAATATATGAAAAATGAGAAGTGGTGATACATACACACTAACAATGCTATGTTTATAGTGCAGTATGTGAGAACTTACGCAGTCAGTGATGATGAAAGGATGAAGGTACATTCACAAACTAATGTTTAGTAGTTAATAACATAGCCGAAACTTAGCATCACGACTTCTATCCAAATATTTTCGTGTTGAGAGCGAGAAATTTGCTTTAGGACTAAAATTTGTTGCTCCCGAAAAACTCGTATTATAACCATTTCGTGTAAGTCGGATCGCGTTCTAGCGGGAACCAACTGTTTGTGCATACAATACTGTAATTTAATTTTGCTCTCTCAAATTGATCATTGATTTTATGCATCGTAAATTATGTCGAACAGCACAGCTCCTTTTTGTTAAAAAATATAGTATAAACTCAGTTCTGAGAAACAATGATACGTAGTTAAGAAATAGTTTTAAAAAAGTTTTAGGGATATTTACAAGTATTTAAAATAATTATGTATGTTTATAAATAAAGTTGTACACACTGGGGCACCCTGAACTTAAAATTTTTGGGTGGGCAGAAATTCTTTGCTGAAAGGAACTCTAAATTTCAGTGAATGATGATAATTTTGCCAAATCGTCTGACTCAAATTGCTGCATGAGGAAAGTTTTGGGGAATCCCACCGGGGTTGCCCTGCGCACATAGCCTTTTCACAACAAGAAATTTGTGTCGTATGTGAAGGATGCAAATCCCTGGAATCAGTGAAAACTCCATTATATGGCGACCAGATACATCATTTAGGGGGGCATTCAAAAGAAGGCAGCTGTTTTTTCCAGGCTTTGAAAAGTATATATAGGTTTACACATTAGGTTTGTACATATTTGCTTTTAAACATAACCTTAGCCCCTCCCCAACTGGAAAAGTTTGAAAAGAAGGCCCTGCTGATGTTTTAATAGCACATGTACTGGAGGAAATCAGAATAAATCTATGAAAATTCAGAGTTCATTTTGAATTCAATTATATATATCCTAAAATAGTTGCTTTAAGTTAAAACTTCAGACACATTATAGAACAACTAACTCTTGAATTATTTGTGGCAGGTGATCAACGTTTTGACGAAAAGCAAAATTTATGCAAAAGAGAGTTTAAAAACAGAAAGATATTGAAACCGATCTTTAATAACATTAAATTAGTTCGATGTTCCAAGAATTTTAGCACAAATTTCAACTTGACAAATGTGACATTTACTATAAGAAAACATCAAGCATGTACTTCATAAATAAATACAACTTCTATATTTCTTGTAAGGAATAAACGATTTGTATAACTTGAACAATCTTTCAAAAAATTAAAGTTTTTCAACTACAGAGGCATTGACTGTCAATTTTCTTGAGATAAAAAGTGCAGCATTTGAGAAAATAACTTATCATATATCTTTATGAAGAGGAATTAAAGAGCAATTCATTTAGAAGAGAATATTAGTTTTTGATTTAAATACCAATTCACCAAAGAGAAAACAACACTATTTATTATAAGTGGAATTAGAAGTTATTTACTTACACCACTTTTAATGGCTTTTGAGGTAGATATCCTTCTGTGGAATGACTTAGATGGTCCTGTTTCTCCTTCACTTTCGGAAGATTCATCAGTTACAGGATCAGATCCAAATTTTTCGGATAAGTTTACTGAACAGCCCGACCCAGTCGCCATCTTCCATGCCTACTGAAAACTTTCTGTTCCATACCGATAGATGGCACTACAGTAGAAAGAACTAGTGTCGTCTGCTGGAAAATTAAAATCCAGTTTTCCTTTAATGGGGGGGGGGGGGGTTGGAAGCAATTTTTTGAAAGTTATGAATCAAATAAACGTATTCTTTTGGACCTTTTCCGAATACTACTGAAGAATTTGTCAGATGTATGAACAAAGCAACAGTGATATATATTTCTGATAATTGTTATTTTTATTGTTCAAAAATCTCAATTCAGAGACCATCATTTAATTTCATAAAATAAAGTTTTTGAATTAATGATTTATCAGCTACATTTTTTGTTTTTATTATCTCAAATTTAAGAATGAAGTTTTAAAATCTTTCCTCATATCGATTAATATTTCAAGGTACCTACATCGCTATCAAATGCTACGTATGTGCTAATATTGTTTTTAGTAATTCTTTTTATGTGTAATAAATGCTACCTTAGCCTGCATTTTCGTACGTATATTTATTATTTTTCTTCTTTACTGATGAATATTTATAGTACCGTTATTTCTTTTTTAAATTTTAAGTATTTTTACCACTGATTTTACTTTTTAAAACTGGCATTCATTTTCTTTCCTCTGTGTGACATAGTATTTTAAATACATGGTTAGTGGTTTTAATTTTTAATTGTGTAGTTATTTTTTGCATTACTGTGTTGAATAATTTAAAATATTTGCTTTGCATGAACTAAATTATATGCTCATTGGGTCATGTGTCGTATTGTTGTCGTGTTTCACGGATTGGCGGCGGACATCTTGCGATAGGCAGTTGCCATCGCGTCCCGAACTGCTAAAAGGCGATCTTTGGAAAGGATATTTAAGCAGTATTATTTTTCAATGGAAATTCCCATGATGTCTGAAGATATTACTCTCACAGCGCAATCTGCTGTGACTAATTTATTTACTAACTTTAAAGAGTCATCTCCTGATTTTGCTAGTGAGTGTGAAATGTGTTTGCAGTACTTTGAAAAATGGAACGAAGCAGAGCAGATCGAATTTGTGGAACTTCTTTTAACAAAAATGCTGCATCACCAGCACAGTCATGTAAGTTCCTTTTTAAGACCAATGCTTCGTAGAGATTTTATTTCGCTTCTACCCAAAAAAGGCTTAGATCATGTTGCGGAGAATATTTTGTCCTACTTAGATGCTAAATCGCTTTGCGCTGCCGAGTTAGTTTGTAAAGAATGGTATCAAGTTATCTCAGAAGGAATGCTCTGGAAGAAATTAATTGAAAGACGTGTACGAACTGATACATTATGGAGAGGCTTGATGGAGCGCCGAGGTTGGATCAAATATTTATTCAAACCATCACCAGGTGAACCTCATCCTGATCATATGTTTTACAGACGCTTATATCCAAAAATTATTCAAGACATTGAAAACATAGAAACTAATTGGCGATGTGGTAGACATACTTTAAAACGAATAAATTGCCAAAGTGAAAACAGCAAGGGAGTATATTGTGTGCAATATGATGATTACAAGATCGTTAGTGGTTTGCGAGACAATACAATCAAAATATGGGATCGGAACTCCCTTGAGTGCATTCAAGTACTTACAGGCCACACTGGTTCAGTATTGTGCCTTCAATATGATGAAAGAGTTATAATTAGTGGTTCGAGTGATTCCACGGTACGAGTGTGGGATGTTAAAACAGGAGAACTCATTAATACTTTGATACATCACTGTGAAGCTGTGCTCCATCTACGTTTTAATAATGGTATGATGGTAACTTGCTCCAAAGATCGCTCCATTACAGTGTGGAATATGGTTTCGCCGTCAGAAATAACTATCCAGCGTGTGCTAGTTGGTCATAGAGCTGCTGTAAATGTTGTTGACTTTGATGAAAAATACATAGTTTCAGCATCGGGTGATAGAACAATCAAGGTGTGGAATACTTCAACTTGTGAGTTTGTCCGCACTCTGAATGGTCATAAAAGAGGCATCGCATGTCTCCAATACAGAGACAGATTGGTTGTGAGTGGAAGTTCCGATAACACCATACGGTTATGGGATATTGAAAGTGGTGCTTGCTTAAGAACACTAGAAGGTCATAAAGAGCTAGTGAGATGTATTCAATTTGATAATAAACGAATTGTCAGTGGAGCATACGATGGAAAAATCAAGGTGTGGGACCTAGCTGCTGCGTTGGATCCTCGTGCTCCTGCAGGAACCTTATGTCTTCGCACGTCGGTTGAACATTCAGGACGTGTTTTCAGATTGCAGTTTGATGACTTTCAAATTGTTAGTAGCTCTCATGATGACACTATTTTAATATGGGATTTCTTGAATGGAACTCCTCCCGAGACCCCTGCCATGACTCTTAGGTCTCCGTCTAGAACGTATACTTATGTTCCAAAGTGATTAACTATGCCATTTTGAGTTTGGACTAGCTTTAGAAAACTGCCACTGTATCTTTCTCATTAATCAGTCTAGTGTTCACCTGCATTCCACACCTTAAGAAGTGTAGACAATTCTTTTCCAAAGCAGTATTTAAAAAAAGAATTTTCAAATACAAATGGTTATGTACTCAATATATATATATGTAGTTCTTTGAAGGAAACAAAATGGCATAGCTTATCTCCATATTAATTTCCTAAATCTTAAATTTTGCTCTTTTATCACTTTAAAATGATGGACAATATTTTGAAGTAGACTTATTCTGTCACAGAAATATTAAAGCATTTGTAATATTTTGACATTTTAGTTGAACATTGAACCATACCATGCTGTAACATTTTAGTAACTATATAAATGATATCAAAGGTTTAGAAAGGTGAATATTGTAAAATATTAGGCACAATTATATATGTAAGATGTGTTAGAAATCATAATGTATAGTTAAAGACGGCTAATGTAATTTCTCAATTTTTTCTTGAATTTATGGATTTTAAAAGTTGTTTTTATATCAAATTGTCCACTTTATTTAAATTTTAGCACTGGAAATGAATTGTTCATTGTCATTAGTTTTTAATAACTTATTAGACACAATAACTAATTTATTAATTGTATAGATAAGTTTTAATGTTTCTTGATTAATTAATATTTCTTCTAACTGTGATTTTAATTCTTAAATTTTATACTGTGATATACATTTCATCTCATGACTAATTTTGATAGATTTTTGGCAATTTTGTTTCTTGTCAAATTTTAAAATTAGCTTTCATCTACATTATTAAAATTTATACCTCCTTTTTTCAGGATACAAAAAAAATTTTATAAAACATTTTTTGCTGGTAGCTTTTTTTTTTATAAACTATTTCGATGATATGGTCTTATTGCTTAGCTTGGGTCAGGAATGAGGCAAATATTCTTTACTAAGTTGAATATCAAGAGCATTTAATTCCACAATATATGAATAAAATTATTTAAATTGTTGACAAAAAGTACAACCAGTTCATTCAATTAATTGCATGGGAATTTTACCAACCAAAGGCGGATACAGGGGCATGGGGAAACATACCCCCCCCCCACCACCACCACTAAACTGTTGAAATATATGCATAAACATTGTGTTTAAAGTATATGCATAAAATGCAAACAATTGTAGTCATCTTTTTAATTCTTAAATACATTTAAAAGTACACATTCTTCTTTTCATTGTTTGAAATTATTCAGTAACTTTTTTCCTTTATTATGTGCATTATTCCTAATCAATGTGGTGCTATTTATTGATAGCAGAGCAGTTGCAAAAAAATTTCAACCTTTAGTCCTAGGGGGTAGAGAGGAAGGTATCATTCCTAAGTAAGACCCCCTCCTCCAAAATGATAGTCTGTAGCTGCTCCTGTTTCCGACCATGTTTAACTATGCTGCCGTGTGCAGGTAAACGGCAATATCTGCAGAAATGAGTTATCAAAGTGCTTGAAGAAACGCGTTTTGGTCTCAATTCTAACAATAGGGAAATGTTGGAGTTGGAAGTCTTTTCGCGCCTTTTTTTCGACAGAAACCAAATAAGTGAGCTTGTCATTAAAAATAACGTACAATAGATAATAAAAATGCTAAAGAATGAAAAATTTGCAGTTACTGCCCTTTACCTGCACACTGCAGTATGGGCATTGATAGTTGCTTCGAAAATAAAGGAAATACATGAGATGTGTACTTCCTGTTTTCATTGCTCCAAACTATTGTGTATTTGCTTGGTGACAGATTTACCATGCTACCATTGCTAAGGGCTCTCGGAGGGAAACCAAAAAGGCCTGTGAAAAATATTTTTGTAGTTCTGTTCATCTCTAAGGGTCCTCCAAAAATAATTTGCGATAGGCCCTTAAACCTGAGTAAATCCATCACTGTACTTGCTAGGTGCTTAATTCTAAAAATGTCTAATTCTGAAAATGTTTGTTTTAGTGTATGATATTTAAATTTAAATGCCTGTTATTAAAAGTATATTTGTCAATTTCCTTAGTACTATTTTCTGAACATTTAAATATTTGTTTAGCAAGCATTAGTCACTGCCATGTACTAATTCATTAAAATTGTACGAAGGGAAGTTTGTTTGCTTAAATATTGAGTACCTTCTAGGATTCACATCATTTCTAGGGTTTGATCAGGAAGTTCAATTTTCCTTTACTTCACAACATTGTTATCCAAAGTTCATTCTAAAATAATAACATATAACAGAATCACAGCTATTAAAGCATTGATCTTGTTTTCATCCAAGTTCATATCATCTCAAGGAATGACTGAACCACAAGGGTTAAGACGGGTTGTGCTGTAGTTAAAAAAAGGGGGGGGGACTCACCTTTTTGTGGGGTTAATGTCATGGTTGGCAAATTTGTGAATGCCAAAAATGTAGATTTAGATTCAGCTGTACTTTTAAAATACAAATACTTTTCCATTAAAGCATTTAATTGTGCATTTTTTTATTTTTCGCAAACTAAAGCCAATGAACAACTTTATGAAGATTTTGTGAAATACATAGAATAAATTATAAGTGAAATAGTTTTGGCTATATGTTTTCGTAAAACTACATTTCATGTTAAACAACATTTCAAGTGATGTGGACCAGGCACTCTGTTAGCGTACCAGTGAATCTTCCTCCGCAACTGTTCACAGGACCAGTTGTTCTTTCTAGAGATTTCTAACACTGCTATATGCTTGTACACTAAGGCTCAAAATTAACATGGTCCGCTAGTCCAGGACCACAAAAATATCCACTGAACGAACAAAATATAAATTATAGTGGTCCATGAGACCAGAAAAGTTCTTTTTTTTTCCTTTAAAAAATTGTAAGCATCATAATTTCGATACCATAAGAAAGATTATGCCTTTATTTGCCATGTTTAGATTTCTTGGCAAGAAAAGATGTGTTGAGAAATTTCTACAGCATTGTAACATATTATTTTTACCTCTTGTTTCTTGTCTATTGAAAACTGCTAATTGACTCCATTCTACCGTGTTACTTGATTTTATATTCTTTTAATTTTATATTGTTTGAAACCAGAACGGCATACTGGAGCACTAAATATGTGTACGGAGCAGGGAAAATTAGTTGTTACTAGTCAAGGATCAGGAGGGGGCAATTGACCCCCATCCCTGGCTTTGAGAACTTAATGTATTTGCATATAAGTGGGTGTTGTTTTTTGGTGTAATTTGCATTGAGTATGCTTCCTTTGCCCCCCCCCCCCCCCCCCCCCCCCCCCCCCCCGGAAAACTTCAAAATGACAATCCTTTTACTAGCAAACATCGCTTTAAGTGATTTTTCTACTGTCACGAAAGTAGTAAGTATATAAACGGAAAATATATTAAAGAAAAAAGTTTCGCAATCCTGAAATTGATGTCTCATACTGCATATGGCAGTGTCGGATTTACCATGTCACAACGCAATTAGTGATGCCTCCACTATTATAGAGGCTCGAAAGAAATCAGAAGTGGGGCATTGAAGAAATGTTGCACTAGGCTCATCTTTTAATTTTGGTGATTTGAATTTATATATTGCGTATATAGGGTCTATAAACAAAAAATTTCGTAATTGGACATTTAACAAATTAAATTTCCAAATATTAATGGAAGTTAACCATGTACCAGCGGATATCAGGAATTGCTTTAAGCAATTATTCTATTGTCTCAGTCTCAAAGGTATTGTACAAGTCGTCAAACCATCCTTTAAAGGAAAAGTACCAAAATCCGATCTTTGTTCATTCTAAGAGGGTGATTTCAAACCAGTTTCGGGTGTAGAGTGAGAAAAAAAGTTCGAAGGGGGAAATGGTTATTTTTAGTCGTTTCCAATGGTAAAAAAGAAAAGTTTCAGGGTGAATACATCCTCAAGTCTCTCGCCCCTTTTGGATATGCCTATGAATATAATCAATAGCTGTCACTTGAAGTTATAAAATGTGTATAATAGGGCTAGGGTATCTATCTTGAAACTAGTGTACATCTGAGATCATTGAAGTAGTTCATTGGGTTGATATATTTATGTATTTATCTAATGCAATTCTATAAATAAGGGAAGTTTATCGTATGCTTTTTAGATCTATGTATAAAATATTTAAGTGAAAGGTACTTAGTGAGTTAAATTTTCTCTTTTGCCAGATGTATATCAGATCATGGGGATTGTGTAATGTTCATATTTATTACATTTGTAATGGATCATTTTCCAAATGAAAACTCGCGTAATTTAATTATTTATAGTCTCAAAGTATTTATTTCTTATTATCAGTCTTTTTACATTTTTACAGTGTAATTATAACTTGTTGCTATAAGAAAAGGACATTCCCTGTTTTTGCATTAGCAAAAACTTGATGCTTTGTTGTGTTGTGGCATTAACAAAAATATTTTAAAAATTTGTAATCATCAAGCAAAAAATATTTTAAAAATTTTTTGCTTGATGATTACAAAATTGCTGTTTATAAAATATTTTATTTTGTGGAGTGTTGGTTAGAACCGTGTAAATTTTTTTTACAAGGGACTACTAGCCTTATCATGGGGGGGGGGGGGGGGTAGAATATTCCACCCAAAAAGAGGGGTTATTCCTTATTATTAAAAAAGATTAAGAAACAAAGGACCAGTTCACACTTTCATCCACAAACATCTGCAGTATAATACCCTAACAGGTACTCTAAACAAATTCCTTTGGGAAGTTTTGGAGCACCCCCAGTATAGTCTGGACTTGTCACCCTGTGACTTCCACATCTTTGCGCCACTTAAGAGAGCATTACAAAGGAAACATTTCCGGTGCCGAGACCTGTGTTTCAACATCCATGGCGATTTCTTTTGATTTACATTAAAAGTAGTATTTTTATTAAATCTGTCTATTTTTCATTTGGGCAACCCTTATGTCACCCAAAAAAATGTACATAAGCCATCCCTTTTCTACATAGATTCCTTCCTGTGTTGTATATTTTCTCTATTAGATTGCAAAATTTTTGATGCTGTAGTGATAGAAAGAAAAGGGACACAAACTGCTCTATACACTTACTTCATCATCAAATTGTTGTCGTCTTAGATCCGTTTTGAGTGGTCCAAACAAATGGCAGTCACTGAGTGATAAATGTAGACTATGGAGGGGTTTCAGAAGTTCTATTTCTCTGCTTCCAAGCGGCAGTATGGCATTGCATTTTCATAGAGAAGAATGACGTTACATATCGATTGGCATCCTCTTGTGCTTTGATATGAAGCTTCTGCTTCATTCAAACGGCAACAGTAATAGTTGAGTTGTCCTTCTATAATGTCACGAATCACAAAATGTTGTCCGTAGTGATTCTTGTTTGGGATCCCATTTCATCAGGTTCATTTTTTACAGCTTCTCTTTCTGTCACATTTTTTTACCTTATTCATGCGCTTGAGTGTGCGAAGTGTTTCTTCTACAAACTGCGTGAAGCCGTCTCAAAATTTCAGAGTTAGGTGCCATCTTTTGCGGAAAACTTAATGATGTGTTGCGCAACCGACGTGTGTACCTCTTGCTCATTCATGTCATGCTAAAGCAGTCCAGATGTCGTATGTGTATACGAGCAAAAAAACCATTCTTCAGACATCCTCACCAACACACTGGCAAAGCACCACCGCAGATTTATCACTAACAGCGTAAGAGTCAAATTCTGGTTTATATTTGATTTAACCTCCTACTTTTACGCCAAACTAACTGCTAATATAAACAGCCAAAAGTGTACAATAATTGGAAGTTTTCCTAAAGTATATACAGTGGCTCCCAAAAGTCTTCGTACACCTTGAAATTTTGTAGTAAAACCAAAATAACGCAAAACTGAATTCGAATATGAAGTCCATTTTTTTTTCACACCATTCTTTTACCATTCTGAATACAACCCAGTAGTTTTTTTTTTTTTTTTTTTCAAAATATTGCAAGATTTTATTTTTGAAATTTGTCAAAAATGAAGAGAAAGAGAAAAAATACGCCACAAAAGTCATCGTACACTGAAATATTATCGAATAAATTCATGATTAAAATTATCATATGTGGTTTTTTATTATTTTTGCATTGTAATGACACTGTAAAGTCATTTGCCGTTAATTTTTTGTTTATTTATTCCTTAATATTGTGCTTATTACTTTAAAATGGCTGGTATTCGTAAAGAACCACAAACATTATTCAAAGTTTGAATTTTTTCCTCACAGTGGAGGTAAATTGGTTTGAAATGTCTCTAAATTAGTTAATTTATTCCATTCTATAGTAAAGTGCATGATAAAATGCTTTAAAGAAAAGAATCGGACTGAATACAAGGCAAGAAAAGGTCAACCGGCAAAGTTGACAAAGCATGATCGGAGGTTTACAGTTAAAAAAATTATGAAAAATACACATTTGAGTGCTGAAAAAGTTTCTAAAGAGTTGAATGAAACATTTTACGTTTAATTTTCACCAAAATTTTTCGCCAAGTTCTCTGATTAGCTGGATTAAATGGGATCTCCTCCCGCAGAAATTTTCTTGTTCGTGCGGAAAACAGTAAGCTTACGCTTTCCGTCGTAATATCAATGATAAATAAGCTCTAAACGTTTTGAACAACGTCTTACTTATAGATGAAAATAAATTCAACATTTTGGGTTAAATTGTTGTATAATTGTACATAGAAGAAAAAATGAGGAATTTAATCTTAAGAACTTAGTTAGATCAGTTAATCAGGAAGGTGAAGGTGTTTTAGTGTGAGGGTGCATTACAGCATCAGGACTTGAAAATTTGGAATTTTTTAATGAAATTATAAATCATGCTGTTCATTTAAATATTTTAAAAAACAATTTTAAACTATTAGCCCGAAATTTGGTAATCTGAAACAATTTTGTTTTTTATCAAGATAACGATAAGAAGCACACGTTTGCGTTTGGTGCCTCAAAAATTGTCCTTAAGCTTAGAAATATCTCCTCAATCGCCAGATTTAAACTTAATGGAACATATTTGGAGATATCTGGTAGCTAGATTACGAAAATACACCATTGAAACGAAAAGTGAACTAGAAATAGTAAAACTCGAAGTGCCGCTGAACACTTACTCAGAAATTGCACAAAAAAAGAAAGAAAAAACAATGAAATCTATTACCAGACGTTTAAAAGCTGTTGTTGATACTGCATGATATTCTACTAAATAATAACTTTGTAAAAAGTTAGATCATTTACTAATTTTGACATTTTTTCAAAGTGTACAAAGACTTTTGTGAGATAAAATTTCCGGCACATTTTGGCTTTTGATTTTTTTAAAATTATGTTTTAATGTTTTACTAAAGATTTTCATGCAGGTTTGTTAAAATTAGATCATAGATCTTGTAATAAAATACCTATTCTGAAATATTTATTCTAACCAACGAATAACGGCCTATTTCATTGAAAGTCGTAGGTGTACGAACACTTTTGGGAGACACTGTAAGGAGTTGTATACAATGATCTTGCCTGATGTGTAGGTATCTAAAGTTAAACCCTCATTTGTATTTAGAATTTATGTTATTGAGTGAGAATTCTTCTGTTAATATAAAATGGTTATCAATTATGCTCAAATTGTACAAAAAATTAAATTTTAAAGTGCAGAAAAATTATGTCGGTTGACAAACATCTGTGTGAATTTGGTATATATGATCAGTATGTGTAGTAAATATGTATTTCGGAAAACTGTTACACTTTTTTTTTGCTGATTTGTAACCAAATGAAATTCTTCATTCAAGTATTATGTAATGGTAGCTTGATTTGAAAAGTTCTGAAATGTCATATTAAGCTTAGAATACCAGTTGAGATTGAAATTCTGGACAAAGGTTTAACATCATTTTACTTATGTATTTGTATTTTAATAACTAAGTCTCATGGATCTTCATGTTTGCATGCAGAAAAATGTAGCTTAAATCTACTTACTAAGAAGGACTCTTTTTATATTATGAATTTGTTTGCAGAGCCATATTGATTATTTTGTAACTTGTAACAAAAAAAATTTCCTTTTCGTTGAGTCAAAATAAATTTTCTGATTCATGAAAGAACGTTTTAGTCTGAAACTTTATTTCCAATGAAAAAAGCACGCTAGTATTTGTTGCAGGAACCTGGAAGACTGTGCTCTCCCTTTGATCGTTCCTACAGGGTCACACTCCCCACCACCAATTGTATATGGTCAATACAAGTACTACGCTCAGAATTTGAAACTGAAGATGGTTAGGATAGCTGATACTGGTTTTATTTTGTTTTTTCAAATCATTCTGATGAAAGAAATGTTTTTCGCGCCCAAAAAGTTTTCATGCCTTAACAGCAGCTTCAATTTGAAATAAGTTCTTAATTTTTTGAAGTAAAAAATAATTTCACATCTTTATACTAGTCATCTCTTTTTCTCTCTCTCCCCTCCCCACCCCCTTACCCTCTTTTTTTTTCTTTTGTAATATGTAGAAACTGCCTATATGAACGTTTTTAATGGTTTTTTTTTCCTCTCTAGCTTTAAATGTAATAAATATACTAAAGGTATTTTTTAATTTAAATGCTATAGTTGATGTCTGTGTCATGTATTCTCTAGCGATTAAAAAAAAAAGTAACGTCAAATATATTGTGAAAAGAAGTCTGTGGAGGGCGTGCGTCTAGGAGACCTCATAGCAGCACTTTTAGCCTTAAAATTAGGTACAAAATTACTTCGAGCCCCGGGGTTTCGCAACTGGGGTTTTTATTTTTAATTTCAAATTAGTTTTTTTTAATAATTTATCTTGTTAAAATTTCACACAAATTGCTTTTTTAAGGAATGAAAATTTTCCCACACCCTTAAACATTCTGTGCCGTTTGAAAGAAATTTTCCTTCTGCATCAAATAAAGCTTGTTCTAACTTTCTCAATTAATTAGAACAGCATATTCTATGAGTTTCTATTTTAACGGAAAATCCTAGGTTCTACTCAATTCAAGTCCTTACCTAAAGAGCAAAATATATTACTAGAGACCTTTAATTTCAAATCGGCTTTCCAAATGTTTAAGACTGCCACTTTGCAATGCTCAGTAGCCCCTATAGCTGTGCAAGTTAGTATAAAACCCATTTTGAAAAGATTGGGTCAAAAATCACCCCTTTCATGAAAACAAACTGAACTCATAATGCATTTTAAATCTGATTCTTTCGGATTTAGTCGTTGCAAATCAACAAATGCTCGAGCAATTCAATTGTAATCGCAGGAGCGCAACCAGGAGGGCCATGCCCCCCCCTCCCCCAGAACGCTAATTTGAACAATTTCCAAAAATACTTTTTTTTTCTTTTAATTCGAATGAAGGCGCTTTGAGAAAACAAAGTGGTTCCAACTGATTTAAAAGGTCATTTAAAACTTCCCCCTCTCTCCTTTTCGCATTTATTTTTTCTGTAGTTAGGAACTCATCGTTCATAACACTGCCTATTTCTTCTGCTACCGCGGAGCGATCGTTTTCAACATTGCGCCGTCTCAAGTCCTATTTAAGAAGCACAATGATACAAGAACGCTTAAATGGATTAGCACAGCTTTGTATCAACAAAGATATAGTTGTACAACCAGATGAAGTTATTGAAAAACTAACCAAGAAACAACGACGGTTAAACTTTGTATTGTAGACAATAAGACAATTTTATAAGTGTACATATGCAATGTGGATATTTAGGACTCATCAAGTGTAAGTGATTTTATCGATTATTTTGTTGTATTTTTAAGTAATTTCATGCCATTTTAACGTGCTCCTTTTTTTTTCTTTCCTTGAATGATCTTAAAAATATGAATAGTTTAGAGCTTTTAGTGATAAAAATTTGTGTGCATTTTGATTTATTTCATTAATATAGTAAACGAAGTAATAACAGTATTGATTTCCGTTTATTAATTTGAATATCTTACCGCCATACTGTTGTTTCAAGTACTTTTAAAGTTTATTCTTAACGTGATTTCAATTCTGGCATAAGAACAATTAATGTTTTTGCAACAGTTTTTGAATAAATTGCGAAACTTATTAAATTTTAAGGAATTTTACTAAATAATATTAATAATAATAATAAATATATATTGATGTAAAGAGAGGGAGAGAGAACACTGATAGTGTTGTGAAAAAAAAATTGTGCCCCCTCCCCCCCCCCTCCAAAAAAAAAAAAAAATTCTGGTTGCCCCCCTGTGTAATTGTAAAAAATCTTTGTAAGTATCATAACTGTCAATTGTGGTGTAGGAACATTGGGTATTCTTGGATGAAAAGAAACGGAAAATTTCGGTAAAAAACGGGGGGAAAACTTTTTTTATTCAAAGGGGTTTATTTCCGATTCTGAAAAATTGAATTTTGTCAACTTTTGATGGAGTTTTAACTGAAATTTTCAGCAAAAAGTGATAGAATTAGTAGATCTCATGCTTTAATTTGGATGCTATTTCCTTCCCCCCCCCCTCGCCCTCCTTGTATATGAAAATACTGTCTAACTTTCATTATGCAAGTTGTTGTATAATAATTAAAGTTGCACATATAGATTAAAATACATTTAATACTTTTTGCCCAAAATATGAAATGTTTTCCACAAAATTATCTCAATAATATCAATTATATACTTATTTATTTGAGTTGTCCTAAAAAAATAGAAGTCGGTTTTTCAAGTTGCACATCCTCTTATATTTTATGTTTTAGATCAAAACAACTGTAAAAAAAAGTTTTATATAATTTAAACAACGACTATCCACACATGCCGACTTGCACCTGAAAGTGTAAACCAGCCCTGTGTACTAGGCCGAATATATATATTTTTTAAACGTTGCCTCTATAGCCTCACATGTACCACGAAAATATTTATCAAAATTAAAAAATATTTAGGTGTCCATTAGTAGTCCTAAACAGGGCCAGTTACCAAGGGCACCCATATAGGAGGGCTGGAACCCCCCCCCCCCTTGGATATTAGAACTTCCTTGCTTTTAGTACTTTTTTCTTTGCAAAGATATAAATATTTCTTCTCCAGCCATAACTGAATAAATAATTAAAAATGTCAAATTTTAATGACTGTAATCTGTCCTGAAATCTGCCTCCATGGGGAAAATATCCTGCTAAACCATGGTTAAAATTTTTGAGCCCCCCCCCCCCCCCTACAATTTTGCATATGGGCGCCCATGCCAGTTACCCAAAAGGCTCGGGAAGCTTGAGCTTCTACTCAGAATTTTTAGGGGACCAAGACATTGTAAAACTGTGCTTAACAATTCCAGTTTCTGCTTTTAACTGCATTTTTTTTAAAAAGAGATTGCAAACATTTGAATGATATTTGAAAGAATTATATTATTGAAAGTGAGGACACATTTGATAAAATGTACCTATTCTACAAGCTAGATTTTCAAATGTGGAATTTGGTTTAACTATGTTACAATGTATTTTTATGACATTTAATTTCCTTTTTGAAGTGTCAAATATAATTAAAAATGTAGCTACCCAAATTTGCTAAGAATTCAAGTGCGACATATGTAATGAACAGAATTTCTGTCAATTGGTAAGGTGAAATTAATTTAACTCTGACTTCTTCTGGGCCGTTTAGCATTAGTCAGTGTTGTGTCAACGTGCAAAGGATGTGTTAAAAAAATTTCCCCAAATAAAAAGTGGGTGGGGGAGGGGACCCAAAATGAGGCAAAGCTTCCCCCTAATTTCAGAAGTTAATCGGGCCCTGGGTGTAAAATTAAAAATTTTCTTCGAAAAATTGATTTTTTTGGTTTACCTTTTAAAAAATTACACATACATTTAAAAAATAAAATATCAAGTTCAAAAATTATTAGCAAACACATTTTCAAATCAACATTTGCATAATCTTATATCTTTAAACAAGCAATTCTTGTAGATATGTATATATATTTATATTTCGTATCTCGGAAACGACTCTAGCAATTTGGATGAAATTTTGGATTTAATTGTAGTTTAGCTTTCTAAGTTCATCTACATCAGCTTTTTTCTGTAAAAACGCGATTTTTTACAAAAAAGAGTTTTTTAATATAAAGTCTAATTGAGTTCAGCCTTGAAAAAAATTGTGAATTGACACATTAAGGCAGCCGATTTTTAACCATAACAATCAAAATTTTTCCCTTCTGGCTTTAAAATTTTGAACTTGGTTAGTGTTGCCAGGTTCGGCTGATATTAGCCACTTTGGCTTATTTCAATCGCACTTGGCTAAAAACAAAAGCAAAACTATTGCTTGACAGTCTTATTCTATTTTATTTATTTATCTTCTTTTAAACATTTCAAATAATTTTATATGTTTTTTAAATCACGCATCTAAATTTTATTTCGAAAAGAAACAAATGTATTGAAACTGTTTATATTTTGTTAAGACTGTTGTTGTTATACCTTGTTGGTGTGGTTTGTGGATCATCAGTTTTTATGGATATCATGCTGTATGTAGCATTTTCTGGCGTAAAGTGACCGGACTACACTAAAAGTACTTATTCCAAGTTAAAATCTCGATTGGGATAAAATCGTGAATCGCAATGTAGTATGGAAAGAAGTATTTAAAACCGATTTCACCATAGTAAAATTGGCTCCAAGTTTAAAATCTTTTAACCCTTCAAGGGGCCGTGACGTAAAATTCCTTCACCCAGCAATGTATTGAAGAGCGGCCGTGTCGAAAAATTTGGCCTTGAATATTCTGCTTCAAGAACGGCTGCAGCGTAAAATTCCATGGAAAATTATTTTATAAATCTTATGGAAAAATTCATGGCGAAATTTTTCGACACGGCCGCTCTTCGATACATCGCTGGGTGAAGGAATTTTACGTCACGGCCGCTTGAAGGGTTAATTAATGACAGGAAAATTGTATAGTGGAAACAAAAATGTAACAGATAATTTTAAGCAAAATGTTGATTTAATTGCATTCAGAATCTTTGTTTGGTACTTTAGTGATATAAGATGGTAGCGGCACATTTTCAATCCTAGCAATTTTTTCATATTTATTATCGCAATGTTTGGTCTTAGTTTTGGCAGTACTGTGCATTAAATATGTATACGAAACCAGCTCAGAGCTTCCCTATGTGGATGACTGTGGAGGAGAGGAGGCCTATATCAGTAGTAGACTTTTTCAACCCCACCTCTGCAGGCGCATCAGCTCCTCCGGTCCTGAGCAATGTCCCCCAAAATCCACTTCTCTTGGTCGTTGATGTCAATGTCCTACACACATGCGCACACTCATACACATACACACTCACACACACGCCAACATGCATTCACATGATTCACACAGGTCTACGCACACACAACTATACACACGTAACCGCCAAGGAGAAGGGGCAGGCTTGGGGGGACAGGAGCCATTTCTAAAAACAATAACTCTAATGAGTAGAGTCCTGTCGCAGCTCGTGATTGCGAAGAACATAATTTGAATTCAAAATTTTAGAATTCAAAGTAGTTGGTTGTATTTTTTTTATTTAATCTCAATTGATATCTATGCTTTCAATGTAGATATAAATTAAGGATGTTAAATGGAAGTGCATTCACATTTCACAAAAAAGGTACAAAATAGATAGGTAAACATATTTGTATTTTAAATTGGCATAAAATAAGAATAAGAATATTGCAGAATTATAATCAGAAATTAGGTTGGAATTTTTGCTGAATATTCAGTATTCGGCAAATTATCGTATTCATTCGGTGCATCTCAAATTTTAATAATCCTCAAAGCATTAATAAAAGTTAAGATAATTAAATTGTGATTCAAGTTTGGCATGTACAATCGAACCTGTCTATCTCGAATTTCATGGGATGGAAAAAATTTTCGAGATACAGAGGTTTTGAGAAACTTATTGAAATTTGGAATCTGATGATGAAAATTTTTGAATTTTATACCAAAGACTAAACATGCAAAATATTAAAATTCATCCGTAATAGTTTTGTTTGGTATTTATTCTACTATTTTATACGAAGCACTTTATTGCAAGTTTAAGGAATCATTTTGACAGTAATGAAATTTTAAGCATACCTTTTGCAAGCAAAATATGTAGTCTTTTATTGTTTTTCGGTGCCTGATTTTTTTTAGATTCAAATATCCTGTCTTGAGGTTGGCAATGGCTGAAAACCCATCTTGCCCTATTGTACATACTTAACTTGGCGGCAATTTCATTTTTTTCATTAATGGATTGCCGTCCAAAAATTCTAGAAAGTTCACTTTTTTCATCATTTGAAAAAATCCTTGGCTTTCTTTTCACGCCTATCATCTCGGTTTTCTGACGCAATCACAACTTCACGCAAGAGATCACTCACGGATCAGCAGTACCTAAACCAGATAACAGATAATGAAACGGGTTTTAATTTGAATGACCTTAAACTACGAACTTGAAAAAGTCACCCCACATGTCAAATCTGTCAAGCCCAGCCCTCTCCTCATTGTCCCATTCTCTGCCCTCTGTTCTGCTTCCAAGAAAGTGCTTGAAATGACTGTCCTTTCGTAGTCTTCCTGAAAAAAAATAATACCTAGGTGCCTTTCTCCTTTTTTTTCCCATGCCCTTGAGAATAGTGCTTGCGTTTCCGTGTTCTAGGAAAGTTGTTTGCTGTTTTGAAGATTGCTGGGCTTCAAATTCGAAAATGTCAGCACTGCTGGAGTTCGAGATATAGAGGTATTCGGGATTTTTTTTCCAAGATAAACATGGAAAACACTTTAAATTTTGGCTGAAAATGCAGGGAAATTAAAAAAATTCGAGATAGACAGGTTTTTGAGACAAGCTGGTTCGAGATAGACAGGTTCGACTGTATTATTTTTTCTTAAAAGAATAATTATTTATTCCATAATTTTGTGTATCTTGTTTATATTTTGAGTTTTTCATATTTTTGTGTAGTTTAATAAGTAATGAAAGTTTTTTGTTTAATTAGTGTTGAATTGTTTCAATGTTTTTCATTTATTTCTCTATGACTTTTTGTCTTCTCTTGCACTTAAATTTACTCTCTTGTTTCAAGAATTAGTTTCTGATAATTGAATCAATTTGTTCAATTATCAGAAAATTTAGTATTTTCTGATGACCGCCACTTATTAAAATCACATTCGTTCTCGAGACGTTAGATTTTATGAAGCGGCATACCTGATTTTAAAAAAAGAAAGGTTTTCAAGTTTAAATACTTTAAAAAACGAAATGAATTACATCATTTATTTTTGTTTCAAGTATTTAAAAATACAGTTATTATTATAACTAAACATGAGGGGTTTTTTACACAAGGGTCTTAAAATATTGGCGTATTGCAGTTTAGCAGAATTGAAGGGTAAAGATTCAATATAGTTTGAGAGTTTACTAAATGTTTTGTAACGTTCAACATTATATTTTTTTTCTTTGCTCTAAAGTGCATTGTATATCATCAAGCACTTTTCTGACATCCATTGAAGAGGCAAATTTGGCACTGAGATTTCCTCATCTTCTAAGTCCAATTCCTTCACTTCTTAGTGCTTTTTTATCAATTTTTCACGTATGATGTCCAAAATTTTGATTTTATAAAACGGCAATAGTGATTTTATTAAAGGTTAGTTTTGACATGTTTTGGTATTGCAATGATTCTGTTCTTCCAGATTTGATTTTGAAAAGCGGCTGATTTTATAATGCAGTGATTTTATTAGTGGCGGGTACTGTACTTGCAATTTAAAGTTCTGGATTCAAATTTTGAAATAATTTGTTTAAAATGTCATTTGTAAACTGTTTTATACGGTTTCCTTTAGAACATTTGGTTCATGTAATTAGAAACTTTGTTTATTGTTATTTGCTTGTTAAAATTTCCTCTCACTTGAAATTATAATACTTGTTTTGAATATATGAGACAAATGTATTATAATTATTCATGTACTTTAGTCAATGTCAATAAAAACATTCTTATTTTATCAAATTTGTTTATTTTGTTTTGTGTCTTAATGACGAAAATTGCATACCTTAAAATTAATTTCATTTGTTTGAGATATCATTTGTTAGATGGTTTAGATGCTATTTTTGAACTTAGTTTGAGCAATTGATCAATCTAAGCACAAAACATTTTCTTTAGATTTAACTTCAAAATTTCTTAATGCTCTTTGAGATGCAAACCTTAAAAACAGTTTTCGGTTTCAAACATATTTTTTTTAATCTATTGTCTATATATATAGATTAGTTCTTTGCTCCTAAAATAGTCTGGATTTAAATTTAAGATTTCTAGATTTAATGTATAATTAATGCAGATGTCCCTTAAGAACCCAACATGTTAGAATACCTTTTCCAAGCTCAAGAAATGGGTACTGAACTGCATCCTGGGGGGGGGGGGGTGAAAGCTGTAATAGTTGAAAGGTTGAATTCTACAACACTCACCATATTCTCTCTATATTACGCTATCTGATTGCCTACTTATTCATTGAAAAATAGTTTTTAGTGGGTAGAAATTTTAATCTGAGGAATTTGAATACACATTTCAAGATGGAAAAAAAAAGTTTGTGGCGCCCTTTGGAAAATTAGATTTTTGCACGCACCCAAACCTATTGATTAAATGGCGCCCCTCGCCTCACTCTGGGGGCACCCACTTTGGGAACCACTGTATTTGGGAATTCAGCTATGGAAATAAGTAAATAGAAAAAACAAAATTCATGTACTGTGGTAAAAAGAAAAACAAACCTAAGGTTTTCAGGTCGGCCCATTTAAGTTAGAATCTAAAAACCTTTACCTACTTGAGCTTTGTTATTAACTATCAAAATGGTGTTAATTATGAAATCAAAAAATGGATCACTACTGCAAATTGTTGCTTCATTGACTTACGGCTGCTATTGAAAGTCCAGCCAATTAAGAAAAATCAAAAAATGGATCACTACTGCAAATAGTTGCTTCATTGGCTTACGACTGCTATTGAAATTCCACCCAATGAAGAAAAATCAAAAAATCCCCATGGATTGTGTGCAGGGTTTTTATAAAATCAGTTTTAACCTCTGCTTCAGAGACATAAACTCTGACAATTAGGGATGAAAGAGTCATGAGAATCTTTGAAAGGAAGAAACTAAGAAACATTTTTTGGTGCTGCTTTGGAAAACAATTGATGGATATGATATAATTTCAAGATTTATACAATTTAAAACAATGAAAAATTATTCAATCAATAGAACTAAATACAGTGAAACCTGTGTGACCACTTGTGTGAGGTTCCGTACTTTAGTGCTCAACTTAGACAGGCAGTCAACTTATAGAGGTTGATATCTATGATATTAGACTACACCTGGAAAAGGTAGTCAACTTTACAGGTTTTACTGTAAAATGAGATGAACAGGTCACCTTCTGAGAATTGATGCAGAAAGAACGGTCCTTAAGATCTTGAATGCAACTCCTGTTTTTTGAAGATCAAGAGGAAGACCTAAAAAAAGGTAAAGGGACTGTTTGGGTCAAGGGCGCCCATATGCAAAATTTTAAGGGGGCTTGGGGGCTCAGATATTTTCCCAATGGTTTAGCAAGATATTTTCCCCATAGAAACCGATTTCAGTACGGAGTAGAGTTATTAAAATTTGACATTCTTAGTAACTTATTCATCAATTGCTGGAGAAGAAATGTTTTTATATTTTTGCAAAGAAAAAAGTACTAAGAGCAAAGAAGTTTTAATTTCAGGGGGGGGGGGGCTTGGACCCCCACTTGCCTTCCCTCCATATGGGCGCCTTTGGTTTGGGTAAAGATTTCGCATTTCAAAACGTTAAAAACTGGAGGTAAACTTCTGGCTGGAAGGGTGGAATGGGAAAAGCTTCTGAAGAAGATTAGGGCTCAGAAAGGGCTGTTGTGCTAGTGCTGATATTTTATAGATTGGGCAAACCTATGCAACCACCTAATGTGTTTAAAACTTTTCACTTAATTTGTTAAATAACTATAAAATATAATACTTGAAATCCAGTTGATATGATAAATACTATAACAGGAGTGTTTCTAAACAAATTAAGTTTTTTTTTCCTTTTTATCAGATCAAGATGGCTGAAGTATTAGCAGGTAGTGATATTTCTGAGCAGAAAAAGAAAAATATTGTGAGTATTTTGCAAAAAAAAAAAAATGATTGTAATTTTTTGTAGATCTTTCAATTTATTTTTAAATGCATAAGCATGTACCAATATTTCTGTATAAATAGTTTAAAATGCAGTGATTTCCTTGAAAGTAGTTGAATTTAAAAAAAAGTTCTTTTAGTAGGACATGTTTGCATTTACCAAAAACTATCAGATGAGAACAAAACACTTTATGAACAAAATTCTCACCTTGGAAGCACACTTTAAAAAGTCTTTAGGGTTGAGTAAAGTATAGTAGGTTCTTGCAAATCTGAGGTACTCAGATCTCCCTCCAACCTGGATTACTGAAAACTTGGATTATCCAAAAAAATTCTTTGTGATTAAAGTTTTACAGTATTTAGACGACAGATGAACATACGCATTTTACTTCCTTTTACAATGAAAAAGATGTATCGTTGACAAAAAATTTCTCTGCCAAATTTGAATATAAATTTCCATTTTAATTACCCCTAAATGAGTTTCCCGAAGTTTTTTGTTCTTCTTGTTTTCTTTAAGATTAAACATTTTTTGTGCATAACATTTTAGGCATCCAAAATGCCTTTTGACTTTGCCTAAATCCATTTTGAAAAGTTTTGTCGGGACATTTGCATGTATGTGTCTGCGTATGTATGTAAGTACCTCACATAACACGAAAAACAGTCAGTCATTCAAGGTTAAAATTTTATACACACTACTCATATGGCGTCAAATTGAGCTCCCGTTGTTGACTGGGTATTCCAAAAGGGCTGTTTATGTATCTTTTGTTGCAAAATTATGTTAATTTTTAAGTCCTTATTCATATCAAGTTGTCTCCAAGGCATCTCATAAGTCATATATTAGTAGTAAATTGTCATGTCACTTGGCGAGTGTTGTTGACACCAACCCCTTAATATTTGTATTACTTTATTGTATGCAGCTAAGGAAGTTTCCCAAAAGCTAAAGATTTCAATTAGCTTATTTTACAAATACAAAAGTGACGACCAGCAACAGGCTCTGGGCCCAGCTAGACCGGTCCTAGTCAATTTACAATCCCCAGTGAAGATCAATGGCCCTTTTAAAGCTATCTACTCCCTTGCTCATTACCACTTCTTCCTGTAAGCTGTTCCAAGGTTCCACTACCCTGCTAAAATAATAATTTTTCCTAATATCCATGTTAGCCTGGGATTTAAATAACGTAAAACAATGACCCCTTGTTTTGTTTTCAGTGCTAAATTTCAGCCCCGTAACACCTTTCATTTTAATAAATTTAAACAACTGAATCATGTCCCCTCGGTCTCTTCTTTGCTCAAGACTGTACATTTTTAGCCTTCTAAGCATGGAATCATAGTCTAAATGAGAAAGTCCATTTATTAGCCTTGTTGCCCGCCTTTGAACCCTTTCCAATATATTAAAATCTTAAGATAAGAAGACCAAAACTGAACAGGGTACTCCAAATGAGGTCTTACCAAACTTCTATATAAGGGCAGAAGAACTTCTTTGGATTTGTTTAAAATAGATCTATTGATGAACCCAAGCATCTTTTAGTCAACCAAAAAATGCCTTTTGACTTTGCCTAAATGCATTTTGACAAGCTTTGTTGGGACATTTGCATGTATGTGTCTGCATATGTATGTAAGTACCTCACATAACACAAAAAACAGTCAGTCATAGAAGGTTAAAATTACACTAATCATAAAGTTTTTTTTTTACTATGACATGAAAAGGTAGACATGGATCCCCTTCAAATGGGGAGTAGAATATCATAAATTTTAGGGGCCCCGGGGCTTTCTCCCCCCGGAAAATTTTTGAGAAATAGATAGAAAATTCAGTATTTTTAGTTTTTTGGGGGGGGAGGCAGCTGCTTAGCCCCCCTTTGTGCATGCGCCACTGTTGGAAGGGGCTAAGATTTTTTTATCACGCACTTTTAAACTTAAATCAATGCCTTAACTAGCAAGAAACAAATTTGCAATAGAGTGCAGGTATTATTTAATAATCTATCTTAACTTCAAGTATTCTTGAGAAAGATTCGGTACTTTCAACCAGAAATTTTTCAAAATTCCAAAATTAGATGATCTTTAATTATAAGAACAGGGGATTCAGAGATTCTGCAGAGAAATTTTTCTGTAAAGTTGTAAAAACGCAGTTGTATGTCACATTTGAATAGGGTAGCATAAGAGAAGAAATATGGTTCTGAGCTCTCCCTAGACAGGGTTCATACGCTCCTTCAAAACTCCTCCAATACTCCTTCATTTAGGAAATTCTTTTGAAGGGCTCTTCAAACTCTTCCATTTTGGTTTAACCTCCTTCAAAACTCCTTCTTTTTCAGTTCAAGACTACATAATCTTCCTCTATGACACTAACTTAAAATACTTCGATCAACAACTTAACTTCATCACAAGAGCGATTGTATGAGGGCAATT
This sequence comes from Uloborus diversus, assembly GCF_026930045.1. Lineage (NCBI taxonomy): Eukaryota > Metazoa > Arthropoda > Arachnida > Araneae > Uloboridae > Uloborus > Uloborus diversus. The sequence continues at coordinate 61,199,321 of NC_072732.1, read as the reverse complement.
TTAATGTAGTAATTACGTATATATATATATATATATATATATATATATATATATATATATATATATATATATATATATATATATATATATATATATATATATATATATATATATATTTATTTTTTTTTTTTGCCATGAAGATGTGGTTTACAAAATGATCATTTAAGTCATAAAAGATGAAGGTGAAATATTTATTAGATGCTAAAACCTTTCATAAGTGAAGTAAAACATGATTAAATGATGCTTGGCTATTTTTTCAAGTTTTATGGTTATTTTTCTTTCACCACTCTCAGCTGCAAAAGTCAGTTTGTCTAATTATTATTTAAAAATACATAAATAGATGTACTATATTCAGTGGCGTAGCTAGACCCGACTTTCGGGGGGGGTTACTTCTTTTTATATATATATATATATATATATATATATATATATATATATATATATATATATATATATATATATATATAATCGCTTGGAATTTTTCCCTTTTCTTCTTTTTTTTTCTTTCTCTTCTCTCTTCTTTTTCTCTTTTTTTTTTTTTTTTTTGAGAGACTAACTTTTCGGGGGGGGGTTTTGTCCCCAAAACCCCCCCTTAGCTACGCCCCTGACTATATTTGGTGGTTGTGTTGAAAAAACACTTGTTTAGTAAATTGCAGTTATGATATCGTAAAATGAGTCATTCACAAGTGATGACATGCCTTGAGAAGGAGAGGGGTTAATAAAATTGTGACAAGGGGAAGAGAGAGGGTGACAAAAAGTGACATCACACAGTTATTGAAACAATAATAAGTTTGAAAAAAAAGGACATATGGCAAGAGAAGGAGTAAGGTGAAATGTGACACTTTGTGACAAAGGGGGGGAAGGAGTCAAATATGTTAAAAAAAGTGTGACATCATTTAAGGACAGCCCATTAGTACTCCTTCAAAATCTCATTTTACTCCTTCAAAACTCCTTCGTTTTATTTTTGAAATTGAGTACGAACCCTGCTAGAATTTTCGTTTGACATTAAAACCCCCTAAATATGCCCATAAGGCAGTCTTTGATAAATTTAAGCAAATGAATGGAGTTTAGGGCTTCCCTAGGAAAATTTTACAAATCTCCCCCCCCCCCCCCCCCCCCATTTTAGGCGATCTGTGATGATGTTAGGGAGAGGGAGGTTTGAGTCAGATTCCCCTGGTGCTTTCCCGAAAACCAAAAAAAAAAAAGTTTAAGGAAGTTAAAGGAAATTTTTTTCAAAAAACAAGGGGTGTCCCTACGAGCAATGGTACCCCCTCAAATGATGTGAAGCTCCCTCACCTTATGGTGCCCTTCCACCTCGAAAAAAGAACCTGAAACTTTTTTAAATTGCGCCACTGAAATCTTCAGTGGCCCAATCTGTGCCATAAAATTTTATGGTATGTTAAATTTTAGATTTATAAAAAAAAATCTGAAAATTACTAAGGTACTATTCTTTAATTATGGCATTATTGTAAGAATGAAAAGCGTTAAACAAATGCAGCATACCTTTCTTCAGTTCTTTGGAAAGTAAAACATCATGAATCTTGCACTTGTCGTTGGAGAGAAAAAAATTCATATCTGAAGTCTCTACGCTACAATATTAGATGCAAGAGATGTAATGTGTAGTTCGTTATACCTAGAACCATTATAAGAGGACAGGCCGACTAATCCGACATTTTGGTTCCAAGACAGCTTTGGATCCAAACCTGTTTTTAGTAATTATAAATACATTATAACATTTGCTGGTTGTTGTGTCATAAAACAATTTATGTTTAGCTGAGTAAAAATGTCATTTAAGCATGGGCGGATTTATGGGGGGGGGGCGGAGGGGGGCAATGCCGCCCCAGTCTTGGGAGGACTTTATACATAGTAACCATAAACCTTCCAAAATCTTAAAAGAAAAAAATCATGATTTTTTTTCTTTTTTGAATAGTTCAGAAGCGAAAATGAAGAGAATAGTGACTGTCCTTTTCTAGGGGGGGGGGGAGAAATCCATACAATATATTACTAAATGAAAAAAAAAATGCCTAAATGAAGAGGCTCCATTGTAGCCTTGAAATAGCTATATGCTGTATTTTCTCGAATATTTGTGCTTTATTTACGTTGTTTTTTCACCTTAATCATATTGTAGCACAAAGCTTATTTGATAATTTTTCATTTTACCTTAATCAATATATTACTAGTAGTAAAGCGGTCACTGGGATACTGAAATGTGTTGAAAACGACTACTTTGAACTGAAAGCTATTAGGGCAAGTATATAAGTGAAAATATCGACTGAACGAGCTATGTATTCAGCTGCAATACTTAAAACAATCAAGGATTATTTCAACAAATTAGAAACGGAAACAAAGATTTTTAAAAAGCGAATTTTCCTATAAACTAAACAAGCTATATAGCTTAGGACACCCGCTTTGTTGAAGGTCTCCAACTCCAGAAAATTTCATGATTTGTTCCTTATCAAAAAAAAAAAAAAAAGGGAAGGACTTGAAAAAATAAATTTCATTTTAAAGTGCTTGAAAATTTTGGAAAAGTACGGATACAAACCATAAATTTAAACATTTATAACAAATGGGAGGGGATAGACGGTAGAGGAATAAATGCTGAAATATGTTAAATTCAGTTCCTTGCCTCATCTTGCATCAAAAATGTAAAAATCATGGTTCTCACGTTTTTGTAACATAGTACTTGAGATAAATTTTTGTGATTCACATGTTTCACATCTTGCTGTTTATTTAATCCCAAATGCAGTGCAGTATTTTGGAAATTCTTTTGTATTGCTTGCTTCTATCTTACTTCTGCATATTGTTAATCTGTTCAGCACATGGAAAAAAAACACCATCTCTATTCCTTTTCGTTTTCTGCACTGCTTGTAATTAAATAATTTTAATTTTTCTCAAGTCCTTGAAACAGATTAGATGAGTCTTTGAAATTCCTAAGCAAATTGTGCTTCAACTTAATTTCTTATCCAGTGTATAAATTACGAATTGTCCAAATGGGCAGCATGGTACTCTCCTGTTATCTATTTTCTAAATCTGTACACCATTTTTTTAAAAGCATTTTTTACTCTTGATCATTTTGTATTGAATTCACTGTTGTATTTGTGGGTGGGTTAAAGGCTTGACCAAAAACTAATTGTGAATTTAAACAGCCCGATGTAAGCAAATAACAAAACATAATCTTATCTTCTCCCTCGCTTTTTCTCTCTGAGGACTGCTGCCACTGATTTGTATTGTGTATTATCGTAATTGGCAAAAGAGTATTTTGTTATTTTTTTTCCAGAGATCTTTGTGCAGATTGAATCTTTGTGCAATTCATCGAATTGCAGAAGCAGGGGTCGATCCAGCGCCAAATTGGGGTCGCTTTGCGGCCCCTTCACAAAATTCCGCATGGCAAAAGCGGCCCCATTCACAAAATTCCGCGTCGCAAAAGGGGCCCATTCACAAAATTCCTCATCGCAAAAGCTGCCCCGCTCACAAAATTCCGCGTCATAAAAGCAACCCCTTCACAAAAATTTGTAAAAGGGCAGCCTTTTCACAATATTTATTAATCGCAAATGTGTACGCATCTACGCGGAAGCCTACCCCTCTTCCACCTCCCCCCTTCTTATCTTTTTGCCTGCTGCGTGAGGTGTTTTTGCTTGAGAGCGTAAAAGGGGGGGGGGAGGGACTCTTGTGATTGGTGGCTTGTTTTCAGAAAAATCCTAAACTTTACTTTGATTACGCAATACATATTTAGTATTAATTTGTGTTGAGTTTAAAAATCCAATTCTAAAATAACTTTACTTAAAATAAAATTCTTTTATATGCTGTTTTTATATTTCTATTTCTTTTGAAGATCTCGATTTCCTTACATCCGCCATGGTAAACGAATTTTTCGCATTTTTGATGTATACTGTACCTTGTTAAGAGGCAAACAAATATTTTTTTTAAATATATTTATTAACATCATTAAATTGCAAAGTTTAAAGCAAAATACCAACTCTGTAAGAACGGCAAATGTCAAAAAATTAAACGCTGAATGCTGGTGCAGTATTATTTTGGGTTTTAATTACTTTTAAGTTTTTCAAACACACACATGGCTTCTTTAATGAGTATTTCACTATTGTGTTAAGAAATATGTGATATCTTTGATTCTATTCATATTGTATTTATTAAGAGTTATCATTACGTTCAGCAGCATGAGCAATTTTCATTGTTCCAAAAGTATTTGAGAGGGGCAAACAGGAAATCTGTTGTGAGACTTTCACCTTAAGAAAGTGTGCCTTGCATTTGTATATTTGTAAAAAACAATAAATGTAATGTATGTGTCAAATTACGAATAAAATGTTAAGGGTCTTACTTCCCCCCTCCCCCCAGCGCATTTTCTCTTGACAGCTTTCAGGTATTCTACAAGAACTTGCAATCACCCTTGAAACCTGTCTAGGGCTTTTCTTTAACGATACGACAGCTGAAAATGCTTTAATATAATCTTTTCCAAGAAAAAATCACGAGAAGGTCTTTTTTACAAAAATAAAGAAAATTCACAAAAATATTTTGCTTTTTCACAAAAATAAAGAAATTTCGCAAAAATATTTTGCCTTTTCACAAAATGGGGACCCAAAAAATAAAACCTGGATCGACCCCTGAGAAGGCTTCAAAATGCAGAAATTTATATCTATTTTACAAAAATTCTTACAGGGAGAAACCCCCGGACACCCTAAAATTGGGTATATTCTATTGGTATGTTCTACTTGGTATATCTAATTGAGTATATTCCCTTCTGAAAAAGGACACCATTTCCCATCATGAACCATATGTATAAAACATAGTGGGAAGGGGGGGGGGCACTTTGGATTTTTTTGCCACCGAGAGAAAAGTTGTCCGGGTCTACAAAACATACCAAAAAGCTGAAACAGCTTAGGGCCATATTAAGTCTATATTATAAATCCAGTCTTGACTTTAACTAATATTGCTCAAAAAAAAAAATCCTCCCCCCCCCTCCCCCCCCCCCCCCCCAGGAACTCAGTCCTAAATCCGCCTATGCATTTAAGGTCAATCTAGAAAGATAACTTAATTCGCAAATTCATAAAAAATGGTTCGGGAAATATTTACTGTAATGAACATCATTTCCCCACCTAATTTGTTTTTTAACTTCTATTAGTTGAATCTTTTTTATTTACAGCACAAAATGATCAAACATCAATCGGGCAACTCAACTAAAGCTTGGACACCAGTTTTCTGCAACGAGGAATTTTTATAAAAATTAATTTTGTGCCCCTGCAATTTTGGAACAAAAATCTTTTAGTCATTAGCTAAACAATTTTAGCATTTAGGGACCCCTAAAAAGCAGGGGCCCTAAGCCACAGCCTAGTTGGCCTATTCATAAATCAGGTCCTGATTGTGGTAAAATGTATAAGGAAGATGATCGAAATATGGTTACAAAGAAAATCAAAGAACTGTAAAGTCATTTTTCACTGTAATTTTTTTTCTGTTTCGTTTGGGGGCCCTCGGCGGTCGCCGACCTGGCCAGTCCAGACCTGAATGCTAGGCTATTGGGATATTCTCATTGTATCGGCTGACATAGTCTCATTAAATTTACACCAATCAGTTATAAAAATTAGTTGTGTTTGAGCATTCTTTCTTTACTAAACTAACGTTAAAGTAGTTGTTGAGAATCTCTGCGACCTGTTTAGCTGGGTTTTTTTGTACTGCACTATCCACTACACTAAAGTAGTGCAGTTTACAACAAGCTATGACTAAAAAATAGCAACTGTAGCACTTTAACTACTTGTATCATAGTTTGGACAACTATGCACTGTACTTTGTCCACCATCCTTCCTCCCAGAACTACTAAGAGCTTAAATATACCCCTGTGCAAACTACTGGTATATGAGCCCCAACCCAACCTCCAACTCAAGAGCAATCCCCTTGACTGTCCTTTTCATGGGGCTGCATCTTGGAGATTTTGGTGTGCTACATTTCCCTGCTTGGTGTTCCTGTTCACTTTTGGTTTTTCCCTTTAACTTCTTGAAAAACATCTCTGGATATTTATAGTGTACATTTTTTTTCTCTCTCTTTAGTTGGAAGAAAAGAGCCATGAAGACCTAGTGAAAATTGTAAAGAAACAACTGACTTTGTTACAAAAAGCAAAAGCAAAAAGTGATGGTAATTAAGCAAAAAAAAAGTCTCTTTTAGATTTTTTTTTTCTTTTTTAATTAAAGAAAGATGTTTTTGTATGTTTTTTTCTTTATTTTAGAACTAAATGCAAAATGTCAACAGTTGGATCAAGAAAAGAATTCAATAGCTGTAGATTATGAGGAAAATGAGAAGAAACTTTCTGATGAAATCAGCTTACTCAAATCCAATAATTTAAAGCTTCTTGAAGAAAAAGTGAGTTTAGAAAAGGTGTTCACTTGTAAGAAACTAGTGATGACATTCGAATAAGTCAGGAACTAGCACAGTTAATTTTTGTACTGCACATGTAGAGAATAAAATAAAACGATCATATAATTCGGGGGCAGTTATTTTAGCATTAAATTCATGATTAGCTATTTTTAAATTTCTAAGTGTAGTTTTCAGTCTTTTTTTCTTTTATTTTGTTTGATTTTACACAAAATAGTAAGCAATAATAAAGCTTAAAATATTTATTACTGTACAAGAATAGGCTAGAAAATAATTATAAGTAGGGGGAATGTGGGGCAAAGTGAAATGGTTAAGATCATTTACTTTTTTCAAAATGAACAAATTAGAAATTTGTTTTAAAAATTATGGTAGATAAAGAACACCATATGTTGTAATAAAACTTACACTGAAACATTATTTTTGACAGTAAATTTGTACCTTTAAAAAAAAGTGGTAATTTTTCCCTTCTTTTTTTGCATGAGCAAAGTGAAAATAAAATATTTTTCTAATGAAATATTTTCTCTTCGATTGTTCAAGATATTTTTGAAAGAAGATATGAGTAAATTAAAGAATGAAAGAAGAAATCAAAATAAAATGAAACAATAAATCAATACATAAATAAGTTCTTACATGAGAAAAATTAAATGAATGAATGAAATAGTGAATGAAAAAAAAAGTAAGTGAATGAATGAACAAATAAGAGAATTTTTAAATGAAGGAATGTGAATGGAACAACTAATTAACTACAGTCAACTCCCACTACAACGCGATTTGACTTACTCAAAATGGCTATAACACGAATTTTGCACGAATAACGAATTTTAGAGCTAAAGCAAATTTTTCGTCCACAACACGATTTTCTTTGGAAGGAAGTATCGACTTCATTATTGGCTACTAAATATTGATTTTTTGTGAGTGTTATTTCATCCCTTTAAGCATCACTGACAGCGAAAGTTTCCACACCAAACTAGTTTACGCATCATGTTGTTAGTGCATCAAATAACCACGCAGCAACTTTCACTTATTTATTTTTTTCACTCTTAATAGTAAAGTTGATGAAATATAATGGCACCTTAGTGGCACCTTCATCTTAAGTTTGAAGATGGGAAGAAAAAGAAAGTTTCTGCTTAGGAAAAAAACAGGCTAAGATTATCGATATGCTTGGACAACTACAAAACTTCGACAGTAGTGTTACAATAAGTATGAGGGAATCTTCCATACGTACAAGTAAAAGTAAAAACAAAGATATCGATAAAAGTTCAGAACTTAGTTTCAATATTGAAGCTTGCAGAGCAGTCTAACAAAGTATATATTATGAAAATGGAAGCTACTCTTGTATTGTGGATTAATAAAGAGATCGGGAAAAGGGGCTGTTGCCACAAATTGAAACGTTATAAAAGAAAAGATGGAGCAACCGTATTTAAAAAGAATAACAATCTGATCATGGAGCATAAATCATCACTATCTTCATTTTTTAACTCTTAAATATTGTTATCGTATCTACTGTACATTATTATTATAGTGCAGCATTTTACTATTATTACATACTGTGCGCACTGTGTTGTTTTATTTTATGTCTTTCCCTTCCCGTTGATCATTCATTTTGTGCATCTTAAAGTATTTCATGTTGAATAAAACAGCTTTTTATTTTTAAAACGAGTGAAAGTTGAGTTCTTTATGCAAGAAACTAATGCATAGTTGAGAATGCTGCAGCTTGATGGTTTTTTAAAAGTGTCTAAAAGAATTTGGTATGCTTCTAAAAAATTTGCATGCATATATTTTTCCACAACGCGAAATTTCGACATACGCAAGGAGTCTTGGAACGCAGCCCTCGCATAAGTCAGAACTCGACTGTAATATGTAAATGTTTTTTTAAAAGATTGAATAAGTAAATGAAATGAACTATATTTCACTTTTCCCCATCCACTTTGCCTCGTATACACTTGACTAACCGTACAAAGCATTTGAAATATAAATAAGCTTAATATTAAGCAAATAAATACTGCACCATATATTAGTAAGTCTCAATTAATGTTTAAAATATTAATAACAATGACTTTATCACTTAATAATAAAAAAAAAATTTTTTTGACTTATAACAAAATATTACTGTATGAGTATCAATTTTTGAAAATTGCTTGCATTATCATATTCTTTGATTTTCAGAAGTATTTTTTCCCTGACTGGAATAGAGTACATGTGTTACTACATAATTAAAACATTACAAATACAAAAGTGACAACCAACAACAGGCTCTGGGCCCAGCTAGACTGGTCCTAGTCAATTTACAATCCCCAGTGAAGATCAATGGCCCTCTTAAAACTATCTAAAAATAACTCGGCTCATTACCACCTCTTCCTGTAAGCTGTTCCAAGGTTCCACTACCCTGCTATAATAATAATAATTTTTCCTAATATCCATGTTAGCCTGAGATTTAAATAGCTTAAAACAATGACCCCTTGTCCTGTTTACAGTGCTAAACTTCAGCCCCATAACATCTTTCATTTTAATAAATTTAAACAACTGAATCATGTCCCCTTGGTCTCTTCTTTGCTCAAGACTGTACATTTTTAGCCTTCTAAGCCTGAAATTATAGTCTAAATGAGAAAGTCCATTTATTAGCCTTGTAGCCCACCTTTGAAGCCTTTCCAATACATTAATATCTTTCTTAAGATAAGGAGACCAAAACTGATTACTAGTCAGGTGACACCAAAAGCAGAGTAAATATTTCATTTGCCCCGCTATTCCACTTTGCCCCATATTCCCATACTTTTAATGCAATCAACCAGTAGCAGTATAATATGTAAGCAAAATCAGTAAATGTTAATGACATGGCACCATGTCAGATGCCTCAGAAAGCTTTCCAATTTTCACTAGAATTTGTAAAATTAATGAATTTTGTTTTTCAATTTCAAAATGTAATGAGGAATGAATAGGTTCTGTTACATGGAGGGATGAATAGGTTCTCTTATGTCATCATCTTTATACTGCAAAATGGTGTAGACCTGTCTATATCATTTTTATTAACATTTTTAAAACAGCAAGAGGGAGGGTGGGTGTCACAAAGCACTAAAAGTGTACCTAATCTTTCAAATTATCATGCCAAAGAGGCCAGCAAGTGGAATTTATCTCTGGCAAATTAAAGCATTTGTAATTGAAGATTGGGGCTAGGCTTTGAAGCATTCTTTTTCTTTTTACTTTTCTGAATTCCTCTGCTCTGTAGTTGATTTCTTCCTGTTTCTAAAAGTGTAATTTTACATAAATGTCAATCTATCTTGTCAAATGTTTTATTCATGTTTAATGACATACAAAAAGAATACTAATAAAATTCAAAAGTTTTTCCATGATACATCAAGTGACTATTGAAAGCTAAATTAACTGTGCAATGAGAAATGTGCACACTTGTAATATTAAATAAAAGATACTGTTAAAAAAATATACTATGTTTTTTTTTTTTTTTTTTTTTTTTAATGAATATTTTTCATAACAGATAAAATGAAGATTGAAAAACATATTCTAAATGAATTAATAATATTTTTTTGTTGTAAAAGATTCGTAAGTTAGGTATGATTTAAACAATAATAACCATATCTAAGTATTTAAATAATATTACAAAAATATTTAGAAATAATCACTACGAATTTATAAAAATAAATAAATAAAAATAAACAATTTTTGCATCAGAAAAAAAAGACAAGAATATTTATTAATTGAAAAATTGTCAAATGCTTTTTTAAATTTTTTGAATTAAAATTTTAATGATAATATTTATTTCTAAAGACACAATTTTTTCTCCTCAATTCAGTTTTTATAAATTTCATTTGTCATGCAATGGCAATGGATCAGATAACTCTCTTTATCTGCAAGAACACAAAGTGAATAGAAGGAGCTAACACCTTGAGATGCATTATTATATATAATTGATTTAGCATGTTTTATTCAGGGGTGCTCCCCCCCCCCCCCCCAAGGGAAAAGGCGCACTCCCCTAAATATCGCGAAAAGCTCCCTAAAAGCAAGAATCCCCCCCCCCCCCCAAATGATAAAAATATCCCTCACCCCCCCCCCCCCTCACCCTAGGTGGGCACCCTTGTTTTATTTAATTTTAAAATAAGCTTCAGATTTTTTTTTGAAAAGTGGGAGGGAATAATATTTTAATGTTGACATATATATGTTCTTTTGTTAAAATTGTGGTGTCTAAAGAAGGGTTACCTATCTAATCAGGGCTGTAGCTCTAAAGGGGTGCCTTTTTATCGGATGAGACTTCCATCTCAGATGAATGATGTCTCATTGCAAATTTTTGTGTATTTTTATTCTATTTTATTTTTACTAATTTTTCATTCATAACTGTTTGGTATTCTATTTGATTTAGGTGAATTCCAGGAAAAGGGGGACTTGACACTTGAATTTTAAAAATTAATATTCTATCACATGCCACATACCATTCTCTTCAGAAATAAACGAATTTCTTGAACCTTAACCTGTTTTTTTCCGAATAGTTTGATGACTTTCAGAAAATCAAGTGCAAAATCAAGTTTTCTCTTTGTGTTTTTACAGAACAAAAAATCTCTTTTTTATTACATTCTGTAATTTCATTATACTTGCATATAATATTTAGGTTAACTTTTATCTTTCGAACGTCTAGTTAAACTTTTCAGTAAGTAATTTAAAATTTCTTTTTTTTTCAACCGTGAAATAGGCCCATTACTAAGGTGACAGCTTGATGTCCTTCCGTTACCAAAATACTACATATCAGTTAGTTCACCAAGAACCTATTGGGTACAGAAACAAATGTTTTTTTTATGCAAAACAGAATTATGTTCCTTGTCAAGGAGGCTCAGTTAGAATTTTAATATAGATTTAATTTACATGGTTTTTAATGGAAACGGAAGGTCAAAAAAATAGGTTACGGAAGAACATTTATCTAGAAGCTGATACAGGATAAAATTTTAGAGTGCTAGTGGAAAACAAACTATTGTTTAAAGTTAGTAGTCACATTTAAAACATATATAAGTAATATTTGTATAAAAATTATGTGTGCTTTCATTTAAAAAATAAACTTTGGTTTAATTTTTTAAAAAAAGGTTTTGTGATTTTATTTATTCTATTGTATGTGATAAAAATCATGAAAACTGCACTTAAAAGTTTCTAAGCATGTGAAAATCATTTTGGTATGATATGTTTGTGATATGATAAGCCAATTCAAGCAGAAACAATTGCTTACAAACTTGATATTTATATTGGAACAATACAATATTGAAACTGCTTTCAGATTTGTTAACACAAGTCATTGGAAAGGACTGTTGAGAGCATTAGTTCAACCGTTAAACATACTGTGAAGAGATCAGTGAATTCAAAGATCAATTTTCAAAAAGATGGAGTAATAACTAATATCCATTCTCATCCTGACCCACAAAATATGCACTATTTGAACCCTGTAACAAGTTATATTATTGAATAAAGTCGGTGTTTCAACAAATCGATGGAGATTTCCCTTCAGACTGACAGTTAAAAATAATATTTAAAAGAAGATACAGCTGAATCAAAAGCAACAAATAATGAGAATATGCGAAAGGATTCATAGCATTTGGACGTTTTGTTAGTTGAATGGAAGGGAAAGAAATTAACAAAGGGCAATGTTGGACAGCTACTTCAAATAGAAGATAAAGGAGTAAAAACATCTTGTTTGAGAATGCATAATAATGTGGGAATGAGATCTTTGTATTCCCTGACAAATCTGCTGGACCAGATGATATTATACCTGCTCTCCTGCAGAAGGGTGTGGATATTATTACATCACATCTTTGTAGGATCTACAGGTCCTGTCTTGTTTTTGGCTATGTGCCGTATACTTGGAGAACTTGCAAAGTAATTTTCATACCCAAGCCAGGTAAGCCAAACCAAAAGCGTAGGCATGGGGGGATAGGGGGGTCAGAACCCCCCCCCCCCCCATGAGACTCAAAACAATATATATATATATATATATATATATATATATATATATATATATATATATATATATATATATATATATATATATATATATATATATATATTGTTTTGAGTCTCATATTGAGTCTGTATATATATATATATATATATAATATAAGTGTATAAAATTTGAGGGCATGGCTTTACTTTAAACTTCAGAAAAAATAAACCCCCTCCAAGGATTTTTTCTCGCTACGCCACTGAGCCAAACTACAATGTAACAAAAGCCTTTAGACCCATCAGTCTTACCTCTTTTCTCCTAAAAACTCTGGAAAAACTGATTGATAGACACATCAGGGATTGTGTTTTGAAAACCAATCCTCTTTCTAAGTGCCAGCATGCTTATCAGCCTGGAAGGTCCACTGAAACTGCACTTTATGAGCTGACAACAGCTCTGGATGGTGCAGTAAATGGACAAGAAGTAGCTCTCGCTGTTTTCCTTGACATTGAGGGAACTTTTGATAAAGTCCCTAGTGAGACTATTAATAACTCTCTCACACACAAGGGAATTGATCCCATGATATGTACCTGGGTTAATAGTCTGCTAACAACCCGTATGGAAAAAGCTTGCATGCTGGGCAAAACTGTGATGGTGGGTAACTGCCGTTGCTGCCCACAATAGGGTCTTCTCTCCCCTCTGCTTTGGGGCCTGGTGGTTGATGAACTTCTGGAAAGAATTCGTCGCAAAGGTCTGCACACTGCATTGGCTGTGCGGACGACATTACCCTTGTTATAAGGGGTAGGTTCCATGATACTGTTACAAATCTCATGAGGTCTGCCCTTGAGGAAATTGAAAAGTGGTGTTTGGAGGCAGGTCTTACGGTCAATCCAAATAAGACTTATTTAATTTCCTTCACTCGTAAACGTCTCAAAGACTTGCATATAATTAAGTTCTTTGGTTCTCCTCTTTCCTACTCTAGTGAGGTCAAGTACCTGGGTGTGATCTTTGACAAAACTTTGACATGGAATCCTCGCCTTAGTGCGTGGTCATTTGAAGCATTCGTTTTTACGCTCTCTATTATATTCTATGTTGCAGTTGCATTCGATCGAGTATGCAAGTATGAGTGCTAAAAGAAAATCACAGCAGCAAATTTCTATTAAAGATGCATTTTTTTGTAATGCTCAGTCGCAGCATTTATGTTCTTTATACTCTTTTCCTATCGAACAAAACGACCATTAGCAATAATTTCCCTAATTCTAATTTTCACACCCCAACTCTTTTTTGATGATTATTCAACATAAACTGCACATTTACAATCCCCCCCCCCCCCCCCTTCCGAGAAAGTTGGAGTTGCCCACAGAGTTAAATTTCTTTAAAATATGCCCTGGACTGCAGTATTAGCTGAATAAATGTTTCAAAGTTGAAATTTACCTAGTTAAATTGTTTTCTACTTCTTATCCTTCCATTACCCTTAACAAATACATAATTTATATGCTTAAAATAATTATTTGTCAAAACTAGAGGTGAAATTGTAATGATTGAATACTCCCGTATGTGCTCTAATTTTTATAGAATTTTCCCATTTATAGTTTGGCTGAACTTTTGGGGAGAACATGATTGCGTGAAAATTATGTCGCAAAAATGTCCTTCCATTACCGCTTTTTAAATCTCATTTTTTAAAAAGTTACTGGCAAAAAATTCCTGGCTTTGGCTTTTTTAGCAACTTACTATGATGTGTATAAAAGTCTATGCATCAGTTTTTGAAAAAAAAAAATATATTTTGATATGCTCACAGACAGAAATACATAGATTTTTTTGTTCAAACTGTCCTTTTATTATGGCTGGAATTCACCTTTAACTACCTATGTCACTTAACATATTGCTGTCTTAATACACATTTCAATTATCATTTTTTCTTCAAAAAATACTTTTTCTAGTTTTAACTTGTACGTTTTCTTTCTAGAAAAAATATGAGCATGACAAAGAAATGGAAATTTCGGACCTTCACAGAGAACTTGAAGAAATTACTTCTGAAAAAAATAAATACTTTATTCAATCTAGAGATTGCCAAGAACAAGTCCAATGTTTAACCATGCAGTTAGATACATTGAAAGCTACATGTCAGTGTCTGCAAGGAGAATTGCAAAAGCTCCAAAGTTCTAACAAAGTATTCATATTTTTTAATGCTTTTGATAACCTTTTTTGTTCTTATCCCTTTTCTTCTTTTTAAATATTCTTTCAATTTTTTGTCAAGGAAAGAAAGCACAAACAGGGCTCCCTCAAGCCAAGGTGATGCCCAGGTCCTGGAAAAATTTAGTGCCCCTCTTGGAAGAAAATCTGTCCATTTTTTTAAGTAACAATTTTAGAAAAAGGGGGAAAAAAAGAGAGAAACCTTCTCAATTTTGATGCCCCTAAAATTGGTGCCCAGGTCCACGGAGCTGTAGTATCATGCGTTAGTCAGGCCTTGAGCACAGATTTGAGATGATATTCTTTTGTACAAGTTTAGAGTTCCTGGATAAAATGTCAAAAAATAGCATCATAGCACTTTCTTTAAAAGATTAAAATCTTATTTCTGCTCTATAATTACATATGAGTTATAATCAAAAATTTAATTGCTTTAAATTACTGGCCTGAAAATAATGATGAGTCATGGTTATAAAATCTAAACTGAACCTTATGCAAGATCTTATTACCTTGAATCATCATTATTTTGCTTGATTATTCATCCTTATTGCACCTACTTTTGTACATGTATGATAGCAATAATATATGTTTTAAAATATATAACTTTTCCTGTCTTAGTTCCTGATATTAGCCCTTTTTTTATACAGTTTACTAGTGTTTCAAAGCAGGTTTTGTCATTAATTTAAATCAATTGATTTGAATCAAGTGATTTTTTTCTACAAAATTATTACTTAAAAACAGTTTATTTTATTTTTATAAATTAATTTTGCATTTTTAGAATGAGTTGCTCTAAATTTAACTACACTGCATTACACACTCTTAAGTTCCAACTGGCAAAACTACAAAGATCTCTCTTTCTGTGTGTGAAACATTTTCACTCGTGCAATATTGCTTTTACTCCAAAATTACAATTCAATTGAGTATTGAACCAAATAAAAGATTTCAGTTTTTCTTAAACACCATCACTAATATAGTTAAGAAAAGTAATTGCTCAACATATTCTTTTACACTAACACGTACATGATGATGGAGACCTGGATGTTTTGCTTAAAAATAAGCAAAGCATAAAACAAAATCACTTCTTATCGAAGTATTACAACATGATTCTAAATCTTTAAAATGTATTGAATAGTTACAGAACTTATCTTAGTTTTAAAAGTAAGCTGGATAGATTCATCTATTGTATGAAATATATTATGTTTTTTATGAAAAGTAATTAATAACTATAAATTTTGTAGATTTTAAAAAAATCCGACTTTTTTGATTAAAAAAAAACATTTTAAAATTATGAACCCTGTTTCAAAGTAGAATGTATCTTTTCTTAGTTTATCAACTTTGTAAATAAATTTGTACAAAAATTTAAAATAAAAAATAATTATTTCCAATCTATAAGGTATTCATTTAATTTGTTGCTCTATCTGGCAATGATATTGCTGACCCTTAGCATGTTTTTTTTTTCTTTTTTTCTTTTTTTTTTTGCAATTCAACAACAAAAATTCTGTTTAAAAATTCCTGATTGAGCTTGTATGGTGAGGAAAAATTGTGGCAGTAGAAATAAGTTGCATTTTATGTTGGACATACAAGATGTTTCTTATTGGATGAGACAAAAAGAATAACGTAATACAATTCTGCAGTTTTTTTTTTTTTTTTTTTTTTTTTTTGGCTAAAGCAAATTTATTCTAAAGCTACAATTATACAAGCTTTATACAGCAACAACAAAAAATCTGCCAGTTTTTAAAATTGGTGTTATTTGGAAAGTGAACTTTAATTTGGGATGCACCACAACATCACCATTTATGGTTGTTAAAAGACATTTTGGTTCAAAATTTTGTAAAGAACCATTCCATAATCACAGCATTGAATGATGGGGGAAGAAGTTTCAAATCCATAATGCAGTGCCAGATCTAAAGCTCTGCAAGCCAGGCACTTGCCCCGGGCAGTAACTTCTGAAGGGCCACAAATTACAAATACAAATACAAAAGTGACGACCAGCAACAGGCTCTGGGCCCAGCTAGACTGGTCCTAGTCAATTTACAATCCCCAGTGAAGATCAATGGCCCTCTTAAAACTGTCTACTCCTTTGCTCATTACCACCTCTTCCAGTAAGCTGTTCCAAGGTTCCACTACCCTGCTAAAATAATAATTTTTCCTAATATCCATGTTAGCCTGAGATTTAAAAAGCTTAAAACAATGACCCCTTGTCCTGTTTTCAGTGCTAAACTTTAGCCCCGTAACATCTTTCGTTTTAATAAATTTAAACAGCTGAATCATGTCCCCTCGGTCTCTTCTTTGCTCAAGACTGTACATTTTTAGCCTTCTAAGCCTGGAATCATAATCTAAGTGGGAAAGTCCACTTATTAGCCTTGTAGCCCGCCTTTGAACCCTTTCCAATACATTAATGTCTTTCTTAAGATAAGGAGACCAAAACTGAACAGCATACTCCAAATGGGGTCTTACCAAACTACTATATAAGGGCAGAAGAACTTCTTTAGATTTATTTGAAATAGATCTATTGATAAACCCAAGCATCTTATTGGCTTTGTTGCTAGCAATGCTGCACTGTTGACCAGTTTCCATTCAACCAGTTTCTGTGTTTTTTGAGTTGAAACTCAGTATAAAACCTTGAAGATAGAGTAATAAAGAGCTGCAGTTTCAAGTCTTTGTCATGGCTTGGAGAAATCAAAAATCTGGCACTACTACAATGTATCCCATTGCTAGAGTGTCCGTGCTGAGTCAAACAATATGCCATTTCTGTGTGAGCCACAGAGATCCCCAGATCTAACCTCTTCTGATTTTCTCATGGAGCTTTGCTAAAGACTAGGTGTTTGTGCCTTCATTTCTCCTGGGCTTTCTCTAGGGTGAAAATTTTCAGTCTTTTGATGGATTTCCATATGTCTCAACACTTTTTGTAAAGAAGTTTTTATTACTTTGTTCTATTTCTAATATGTAGAAAAAAGAACTGGATATGTGAAAATTTTCAAATTTTGAACTTTGCAGATTTGTGCATTTTGAGATGTGCCGAGTCCATTTTGACCATTTTTGGAAAATGTCTATCTGTGTGTGTGTGTTTGTATCTGTGTGATCAGTTTTTTGTGGCCGTTCTAGAGCAAAAACTACTGCATGAAATCAAACAAAATTTAGTACACATATGTACCCCCATTTGGGTTAAAAATTACATGAAAAAGAAATCCAAGTAGCTCTTTTATAATTTTTAAATTATTATTATTTTTCAGTCTTGCATTTCAAAAGAGTCCAAAAAGCATATCTTGACCAAAACTTCATATACTACCTAATTTGCTTGATTACTTAAGATTTATTGAGATAGATTATGTACCATTGAAGTGATGCATAGTGTAAAAATATCTTAACACTAGAACATTTAAATGACAGGAATAAAAAAATAACTAAAGAAGTCCATGAACACTTTGAGTAGGCATAAAATTGCACTTATACCTGCAGTTTTTGCATCCCCGATAGACGATGCAGTCAGAGCAAGAAAAGAAAATACATAGAATTATGAGAACAGATAATACCCATGTAACTCTGTGCTCTTATTTTTAAAAAAGCCAAATTTTCACATTTCAAAGAACTTTTTTGATCCCAATATAATAAAAGAAATCTCATGTATGAATGGTGGAAGAATCAATAAACATTAATTTTTCTATGTCTTCATTACTGAAATATGTTAAAAGAGTACTTTCGTTTAAGTTTATACTGAGGCTTTTAATTAAAGTGATTTTTTTTTCCTTTGATAAAAAAAAATTGTATTCCTAAATGCATTAAACCAGGAGGAATAATGTCTACAATGGAAATCAAAATGATTTTCTTAAAACCTACTTGTTCTCTTCTGTAATTGTTGTCCCAGATACATTAAGTACATAAATTACATGATTTGTAACTTTTTTTTTTTTTTCAATTCTTTAAACAAAATATGCTTTGATCTTTTAAAATTGTGTAATGTGTATCAGACTTATGATTTATTTGTAGATACTGCAAAATACTTTCCATGTTTAAGCATGCGTGATTTTAATTTTACTTTTTTATTTATAGTAGAAAGCTATGATTATGAGGAAATTAATTTGCAAGAATTTATTCTTGGTTATTTGTAATTAATAATGTCTGAACTTTGATTATTTAAACCAAGGTCCATTTACGTATTGTATTTAAGTTTTCAAACAATATTCTCCTATAGAAATCTCTACATATGAGTAAATGAAATTACATTATCATTACTCTTACATTATTTACTCTTAATTATTTAATTAATTTATGAAGAAATGAGGTACAAATATGAATATATAACATTCATAAAATCTTCATGATTTCCCTAAAATAAAATTGCTTTCCTTTTGCAAATAGTAATAAAAACCAAATAAACTCAGTTTAAACCAAAAAAAAAAACTGGTTTAAACCAAAAAAAAAACGGTTTTTATACTAACCCTGCCTGGGTCATTGTAACAACATTTTTTTTAAAAGCATTTTTGGTTAATTTTCTTTTCATCCTTTTTCCAGGACATATGTGACGAAAATGCAGTCTTGGTCAGTGCTAGAGATTCTGCTTTGCAATCACTTAAGGAAGCAAAATTACATTTAGATAACAAATCTAAAGTGCATGAACAATGTGTTGATGAATTCGAGGAATTAAAAAAGAAATATATGATTTGCTTTGATGAAAACTGTTCTCTGAGGTCAAATGTAAAATCTCTTGAAGCCAAAGTTGAGAATGTTGAAGTGGAAAATATGAAACTTACCAAAAACATCAAAGAGATGGAAGCAGATTTTTCGTCCAAGCTGGCCGAAAAAAATGTGACTGATGACAGCAATGATTTCTCTGTTCTTATTATGGATAATCAAAAGCTCAGAGAACAAGTTGATTTTCTAAAAAGTGAAATTGATGAACATAAACAAGACCATAATGAGCATAGGCATTCACTGGAAGATCAAAAAGAATTTATTGAAATAAAAAAGGAAAATTCTCAGCTTCAGAAAGCTTTAATAGATCTAGAAAGTTCTGTTAAGGAGTTGAGAACTGCAAACAAAGATCTTGAGGAAAAGAATAAAAATATATTATTAGAGTTAGAATCTTTAAAAACTAAACATTCGGACACACTATGCTTGATAAATACTAATGCTGATGAGAAACAAAAACTGGAAAGTGAAATACAACGACTCACAGTTCTTCTTGAACAAAATAGTTTTAGAGGTGATTTTGAACATGCACTACTATATGGTGCTCCAACTGATAGTTTGGTCAATATTGACAGAAAATCTGAACAAATTAATGCTTTGCTGGAAGGGAAGGACACCAGTACTAGTGCAGAAAATTCTTTGAAGTGTAATAAAGTAGTTGATATGAATGAGTTTGGCATTTCTGAACCTTCACCTGGTTTCGAAATGGCTGTTCTTGAAGGAGGAGATGTTGGGCAGTTATTTCCATCAGAGTATGTTCAAAATGAAAATTTTCTACCATCTGAAAGAAGAAAAAAGGAACCCATTCTAATGATTGAATTGGGAGATAATTTTTACATGACAAAAGAAGAAATCAAAGATTTATTATTTAAACATGAAGAGTTGCAAAAAGAATATGATGTTATTAGCCGAGAATTTAATTTTATGACTGCAAAATTGGATACTTGTTCATCTCTACTGCAAGAAACTTTAGAACAAAATGAAGAGTTAAAGTTGAAATTAAGTCCTGAAATGAAGCTTGATATTATAGAATCTACTTATTCAATTGGAGCATCCGTGGGGGATGAGTTCCAGAAGAAGATTTCTTCTGATGAACATGGTGCTTTTGTGGATAAGTTGGTGGAATCGGGGGATGCTTTTTATAATTCAGATGTAGGTGAAATGAAGGTTTCAGATAATGTAGAGTATCAAACCATTGTTCCAGAAAATAATAAGGCAAATAAAAAAATTGATGAATTACCAGAAGCTCTCTCGGAATTGGCAAAATTTAATACAGAGTTGAAAGAAAAGTGTGAAATAATTGAGAAACACAATTCTGAGCTTAGCGAAAAGTTCGATAAAAAATGTGCTGAGTTGAATGATTTTAATTTGCAACTTGAGTTGCTGGTCATTGCAATTAAACAAGGTGTTCGACAAAAAATTAGCACAACATACAGGACTGAAAATGAACTGACTGAAAATATGAATTTATTAAAATCACTTTTGGATGATCTTGTGTCAAGGTCTAATAATAATGCTTTGAAACTTAAAACTATGGAATCTGATTTAGATGATGTTGTGGCTCAAAAATCAAGTTTAGAGGAAGAATTAATTCAACTTAAAGAATTGAATCAGTTTTTAGAAGATGAAGCTTTGGAACTGAAAGATGAAGTTGAGCAATTAAAGAGCAATCTGAAGGAAATTGGAAATCCGGAAATGCTTCATAAGAAATATGAAACTTCCTCAGAATTGTACAGCATTGAAGAAGATAATGAGTTGGAAGATAAAATAGTTGTGTCTGATGCACCCCTTGATAATGATGCAGACAATGAAAATGTTAGTTCTGTGACAACAGAAAATATCTTACCATATGGAAACAAAAGTTTATGCAATGCTTCAACTGAAGTATGTATTGTTCTCAATGACCTAGCAACTCAAACTGACTCTTATAGTGAAATGAAGAATGTTGATACGGAAGATGCTTTGAATGAAGATGTCTTGGATGATAAATTAAGCCCTAAAAAGCTTTTAGAAGAAAATATTGTATTGAAAGACACAATTTGTGATAAATCAAAGCTAGTTGAAAGAATTCACTGTGAAATGGATTCACTCTTAACAAAAGTTGAAGAACTTACCAATGAATTACAAGAAAAAGAAGATGATTTAAATGCTGTGTCATGCAAAAGATCTGATCTTGAAAGAACTTTGAATAAATATTGTTGTATCGAAGAACAACGAATGACTGCTTTGAAAACTATTTCTGAGGCAATTTGCTCACTCAAAATAACAAATGTTGAACTATCTTCAGAAATTAAAGCATTCTTTTCAGCTTTTAATGAAACTGTTAATGAGTTAAATAAGAGAATAGCTGATGTTATTAATTTTATTTCTTCAAAAACTGTTGATTTGGAAACTGAATGCTCCCATGCAGCAGCACATTTTAGTACCGTAAAAGAAAGCGTTTCTTCTACAACAAGTGACTTTGAATTGTGGATAAATTTTCTCAACACCAGTATTAACTCATGCATGGATAGTAGTAGGATGGAAAACAATGAATTAGATAAACTTACCAAAACATTTCTAAATTCAATATCAATAGAGCAAGAATGTTTGAACCACTTGTGCTGTACTATATCCAATGATATGCAGCATTTTCAGACCACAAAAAATAAGCTATTATCTGAAATTCATAACTATTGTACAGTAATTAATGATTCTGTGATAAAGGAATTGAGTGAGTATAAACTAAAAGTTGTGCCATCCTTGGAAAATATGGTGAAAACTTTAGAAAATAAGTTAATGGAATGTTCAAACATTTCTAACGCAGCTGATGATGAATCTCAAAAAAGTATGGATGAAAATGCGTCTACTGAAAGCCTAAAAAAGCAGCTAGAGGAAACTGAAACTAAAATGAATAAGTTTAAACAAATTGCTTTAAAATTAAAAAAGGAAACTGCTTCATTTAAAAAACAGGTAAGTTTATGTGAAACTAATGTTCAAAATATTTTTGATCATAAAAAAAAATAAATAAATAAATAAAATCTTGTTTTTTAACTTGAAATCAAAATAACTATTTCTATATTTCTATGTTTTTTTTTTCTTCAAGTTGTTCAGAGTTGAGTTTTTGAAGTTAATGAAAAATACGGATATGTGATGTCACATAGTTTTCAGTGAGCATAGTTGGGTTGGCAAGCATAGACCAGCTTCTTTGAGCTGAAAACTTGCTGCTGGCTCTTCTATTTGTAATGGAATACATCAACTAAAACTTAAAAGTGAAAGTTACATTAATAAGCCGAGTTGCGACTGAGTCTTATTCAACGTTGATCAGAAGGACAGTGTTCTTGTAAAACGTTGCCTTCAGAAAAAGAAATGGGATCCCCAAAGCCGACCTTACGCCGGTTAGAGCAAAAGGGTCCAATAGGGCCCCGCTCCAGAAGATTTTTTTCCCATTAGATAAACAAGAGAAAAAATGTATGAAAATAAAAAGTTCAAATTTTTTATTTAACTTATACTTCAGGGTGTGTTTAGCTACTTTTAGTTCAATCAATGGGGTAAAGAAGGAAGGAGATTCCTGAAGCTTTTAGCTAATTTTAAATTTTCCACAAGCATCAGGAGTTATGGTTAGCAAAATATATTTCCAAAAATACATGTGTGAAATAAATTATCTTGAATATCACTTGCTCCAAATATCACCAATACTCTTATTATTGTGCAATGTTAAAAGAACTCCACCCATCAAATAACAGCGTGATTGGTGCTTAAAGCATCTTTAAAATAATTCCATAGAAAACAAATTGCTAATAGCTACAAACAGAATAATCAGTGCTGTCCCACAATCGGTTGTGGGCTAAAACCTTCGATTAAAACCCGAACCCGTACCCTTTTTTTCTCTCTCTTTTTAGAAAAAACGATGCTTGTGGGATTAGGAATTACTATTTTCATCAAGGTCGTATCTGCAGCTACTAGTAGTCTATTTTCTGATTTTTAAGGTCATTTTTCTGAATGAAAAGTTTCCTACGAAATGAAATGTGATCTGCCAGTAAAATATTATTACTTTAGATTATCTATAATATTAGTTGTGCCCAACCTTTTTTTAACGGCGGGCCGAACGTCATATTAATATGATTCTCGCGGGTCAAAACACATGTAAAAATGTTTTATTACCCTTCAAAAAAAAAAAAAAGAAAGGAAACATAGAAATGGAAACAAAATTACAGAGAACTTTGTTATTATTACTTGATATTAATGGTGGGCTAAGTTTGTATCTGCTTTTCAGAAACCAATTTCTGATCAATCGGTTCCAAATTTGTAATATTGTGGCTAATTATGGTTTTCATTTTGTAACCTTGAAGAACGGTATATTCTCAAAATGGAGGTTCCTCTCGCCCATAATACTCCAAAGTTCCTTTTTTTTTAGTTCTGGCTTCGATAAATTTCCAGGATAGCGACACCGAACTTTTCTTTACCCCTTTCCTTAAGATCACAAACTGAAAGCTAAAAATTTAG
Source organism: Uloborus diversus (assembly GCF_026930045.1). NCBI lineage: Eukaryota > Metazoa > Arthropoda > Arachnida > Araneae > Uloboridae > Uloborus > Uloborus diversus. The sequence continues at coordinate 61,175,656 of NC_072732.1, read as the reverse complement.
GATTTTGAAAATTCCATGAGACAGCTTCTCTCCTTTCCTTAAAATAGACTGAATTTGAAGTCAGTTTAGAAAAACAAAACATTCTAAAGGCTGTCATCTCCTCTTGCCACTGCCTTTATCAAAATATCTTACAGTTTTAAAATAAATTTAGTTAAGAATCTTTGTTCCCTTTTGTTTAATTTTACCGAAAATTGCCTAAATTTGAAATTTCAGCTTCAGTTTTCCCAATTCTTTCGGTAGAGGACTTTGAACCTCTCTCTTCTCGATCTTCTTCTCCAGCCTAAAACTGGGTTTCAATTTAAAAAATTTTCATTTCAATTACAAAAGTCAGGTTGCCTGACCTCCTACCTCTGTCCAATTGCTGACGTCACCAAAGTTAGCCTTAAATTTCATTTTTAAGCCTTGTAGCTTTTTGTATATAATTTTTCTGTAAAAGCACTAAATTGCGCGCCAAGAATTTCTCAGTGTTAAAATTGCGTAAAGTTTTTAAAATTCACTTCCATTCTTTATTTGTGTCTCAAGTTAAATGCAATTATTCTGTAAAGGGCCCTGCCAGAATTATCTAATTGGGCCCCGCATTCGTTAAGGCCGGCTCTGGGGATCCCAAATATTAAAAGGAATGATAACAAGTTTCAAATGATCAAAACGTCATCACATAAGGTACATGTTGCTGCTTTTTTTAAAGTTCATGAGAAAGCTTTTTCAGAAGGACTTATTTGGGACTTAAAATTTAGTCTTGGGAGTTGCATGACTAAAATCTTTTGCCTTCTACCTCTTAATTTCAAGTATTTGTCACGCTATAGTCGGTCAATGGTAACCCAGAAGAGATAGATAAACAAATTTTTAGAGCTAATTTGAAGGAATGAAATTCAGCATAGTTATAGGGTGGTCTCTTGGGGGGGGGGGGGGGATTAACCATCCTGGCTTTGAAAAATTAGTTTTAACTTATAGGTGGGCAGAGTTTTGTTGTTTTTTGATACAATTTGCATTTTGTGCAATTTGTGATTTGATTTGAATTTGTCCTCCCCTGTGGAAGAATTTAAAATGACAGGCCTGCATAGCTAATTATAAATTTGAACAGTGCAAAATCAAACATTTCATTCTACATTTGTGCTTACCATTTTTTGTTTTCTTGCTTTTATCAATCTTTTACAATTTTACTGGGTATGGAACATTAGAGAACAAATTTGCATTTTCTCTTAGTGCAGTTAACGTGTGTGTCTTTATGTATTTGCTTAAACAAATAAATCATAGTGAATGTTTTTAATATATATATATATCTAAGTGTGAAGAAATGGAAGCTGACAAACAAAAAACTTTGAAAGATGTCAACAACTTGCAACAAGAAGTACTGAAGTTATCTACAGAAAACTATGAGTATTTACAAAACTATCAGGTATGTCCTTCAGTTAATATTTTATGTTGTCAGATGCCTTTAATTAATTTTTTGTTTTTATGTGCAGTTTTTTTTTTTTTTTTTGAAAGTAAGGCTGAATAACTCTATTTAAAATGTTGTGGGGGAAAAAGGTTCAAGCAGTTTTTTGGAGTTCTTTTACATATTATAATGATTCATTTATTTGGGAGAATAATCATTTAAAAATATTACCTCACTAAACAGCTCTGTATGTTTTGGAGCATTGGGGTATTTTCTTCTTTCATATTCAGCTCTCATGTTTTTTGCTTTTTGTTTTAGTTACTGAAGTAAAAAATTAATGTAATTTTGTCCTAATAAAATATCACAAAATATTTTCTTGTAGCATAGTTTGTTGGTGCTGTTGCTAATAATTATATCTTTATTTTTAAGGGTTATAACCTTCAATATTGTTCTTTGATACACTTCTGTTTCAGCTGCCATCCCAGCGTAATAATAATGTTACAACATCTACCCTGTATATGATGTAGTTTAATACACCACATTCTTCCTTTTTTTATGTTTACAAGACCAATCCACGAAAGCTCTTATAATTCTGGTAGAACAGCTTAAAAATGGCAGGAGCAGTTAATGATTTTCCTGATGTGTTCTGAAATGGGTTTGCTGCTACAGAACGTGGGGGGTGTATCATTTGTCTCAGAAAGCAAACATTTGTCTGCCTGACAATTAATGTTGTCTTTGTTAGATATAAAGCCTCATTTAAGCTTGCTCCGTTGAATCTCTTCGAAAGAAAGATCAGCGTACCCACTTGATGTCTTCCATTAGTTTGGTCTACCTCATAGACGGATTTAGGACTGAGTTCCTGGGGGGGGGCAGAATTTTTTTATCTTTTTTAGCAACGTTTTTATTGCCCCCCACTCCTATGTTTTTGTCTGTTTCCTGTGATGCACAAGTCCATGCTTTACTTTTTTGTGTGTCGTTTTCGTTAATGTGTGTCCTTTTTGAATTGACCTTTAAGAGATGGAGCTGGTATCAACAGTAACGCAGGGCTCCCTTTTAAGTGGGAAATAGAATATCTCCAATTTTAGGGGGCCGGGGGTTTCTCCCCCGGAGGAAATTTTGTAAAATGGATATAAAATTCTGCATTTTGAAGCCTTATAAAGGTTAATTGGATAGACATAGAAAATGATAACTAGATTATACAGTTGTACAGTATTGTTCAAACTTTGTAAGAAACAGCCATTTTAAGTTTGAAAGAAAAAATAAACTGGATTTCTCATTACAACAACCTTTTTTTAAATTATAAGTAGTACAGAAAATGAAAAGGAATAGAGGTACTGTATCATTTTTTTCCCTGGCTAAACAGATTAACAATATGCAGTAGAAGTAATTGGAGCCTACTTTGCTTAGAATTTTCAAAGACTTATCTAATTGTTTTCAAGGACTCTGGAATAAATAAAATTATTTAACGACCTTCATTTGTACTTTCCAGTCTCTGGTATTTTAGTACTTGATTGTAAATTTTTGCAGTCCTGTTCTTACTTTGGGAGAAATAACTATTTTAACTTTAAAAGAAAAAAGAAACCATACAGGGCTTGTCCGGAAAGTAATAGGACTGATTTTTTTCAGCTGCGACTGTACTTCGGAGCGTGCACGTGCCGGCTGGATTCGGCAGAGGGCGTTTCTAGCTAACGAACAAGCGGCTAGTTGGTTGTCTCCGAGCACCTGGAGAGTCAGGTCAGGCATTTTCGCTCGACGTGTTTCTGTGAGTGGTGCAAGCCGAAAATGCAGCGTTCGTTAGAGCAGAGGTGCGCGATTAAATTCTGTGTCAAACTCGGTAAATCTCCGACAGAGACATTTGATATGATCAAGCAGGCTTACCCAGATGTTGCTTTAGCAAGAAGTGGTGTGTTTCGGTGGCACCAGGTCTTTTTGGCAGGCCGGGAAGAGGTCGCCGATGAAGACCGTGCTGGAAGACCTTCGACTTCGACAGAGACCAACAATGTGAGTCGTGTGCGCAAAATTTTGAACTCAGACTGTCGACTAAGTATTCGTTTAATTGCCCAAATGTTAAATTTACCAAAATCTGAGGTTCATGGTTTTGTAACGGTGTATTTGAACATGCTCAAGGTGTGGGGTCCCAAAAGTGCTCACTGACGACGAACAGCTATCTGACCAAGGCCGGCATCCCAACACTTCCGTAGCCGCCCTACAGCCCAGATGTGGCCCCCTGGACTTTTTTTTGTTTCCTCGCCTGAAAAGGCTGATGAAAGGCAAGCATTTTGAGACGACAGAGGGGATTCAAGCAGCATGCACCGCGGCTCTCAAGGCTATTCCGGAGAATGCCTACTGTAATGCCTTTAATGCTTGGAAATCACGCTAGCAGCGCTACATCCGCGCAGAAGGAGCTTATTTTGAAAGTTTTTAAAGAATTGTAACAATTGGCTCAATAAATTTTTTTTTATCAACTCAGTCCTATTACTTTCCGGACAAACCCTGTAGATTTCTCATGACAACAACTTTTCTTCAGTTGCAAGTGGGGCAGAAAACGACAAGAAATAGAAGTAGTGTTTTTCTTTTTCCGTGCTAAACAGATAGACAATATGCAGAAGAAATAAAAGCAATCAATACAAAAGAATTTCCAAAATACTGCATTCAGGATTGAATAATTAGCAAGATATGAAACATGTGAGTCACAAAACTTTCCTTTAAATAATATATATTACAAACGTGAGAACCATGATTTTTACATTTTTAATACAGGATGTGGCAAGGAGCTGAACTTGACATATGTTGACATTCCTCTCCCTCTACCATTTGTTAGAAATTTTAAAATTTAAGGTTTTTAACCACAGGTTTTCAAATATTCAAGGTTTTCAAGCACTTAAAAAAGAAATTAGTTTTTTCAAGCAATTTCCATTTTTAAGGAACGAATCATGAATTTTTTTTTGGGAGTTAGGGACCCACTTCAAAGCAGGGGCCATAAGCAACAGCTTGTTTATCTTATGGGCAAATTCGACCTTGTTTGTAATTCACTCTTACCTGTAAATTTTTGCTTGATTTTTTGTTATTTTTACGAAAATTCGTCAGTTTTTACGGTTAAAGGATTTTACCAATCTTTGTTAGGTTTTTATAGACTTTTATAAAATTTCAGCAAATTTTTCCAAAACTTTTGATGACTCAATTATTTAGATTTCAATAATGACAAGGACTGACTCACTTAGACTTAGATGATTATGACTTACCTTACTTTTTAAACAGTATTTATAAAGTAAGTAAAATTGTACTCTCCCTCTAAGTTAAAAGATTCATTTAATCAGAATACTCAGATAACTAAAATTTATTCAGTTTGCGATAGTATCTATTCTCTTTCTCTCTTAAAAAAGAGAGAGAAGGGGAAAAAACTTATGTTTGTTTAGAATTTCTCAAAAGGCCAATTAATACACTAAGAACATAAATATTATGCACAAATAAATACTTGAAATGTGGACACAAATCATAATGAGTAGAACGTTCTGTTAGCGTGAATGGGGGAGGGGGAGTTTTTCCATTTTGTTTTAGGTTCTAATTTTTTAAAATAATCGTCAATTATTATAAGTGTTGCAGCTTAATGTATAGCTCGTTTAGCCTATATTTTCATTCATATACTTGCCCAAATGGTTTTCAGTTCAAAATAGTGAATTTAGACACATTTTCAGCACCCCAGTGACAGCTGTACTATTTGTATTTAATGTTCGTTTTTTTTTTTTTTTTCCTTTTCTTTTCTCCCATCAGAAAAGGACATTTGCTTTTCTCTTCATTTCCATTAAACAATTCAAAACAGAAAAAGTCATGATTTTTTTTGTTTTAACATTTTGGAAGTTGTGTTGTTACTACATAAAGTCCTCCCAAAACTGGGGGGGTCCTCCCAAAACTGGGGGGACATTGCCCCCCTCTGCCTCCCATAAATCCGCCCATGGTCTTTGTGAACTACCATCATTGACCTTTCGCAGCTGGTGAAATTCACCTTTAATGGTTTTAAATATCAGTGGATTAATTTCTTAATTGGTGTTTTAACCTTTTCGCTACTGAGGACCACTTGGTACCATTCTGATTCCGAAGCAGACCAGACCACATATGAGAGAAATATTATTTTTGCAACCATTACATTAGTAGAATGGAATCCAAAAGTTTTTTTTTTGAATAAATTTAGTTAAAACCAGGTTCATCATTTCAAAATATTTACGGGAATCGAGTAAAGGGTTTGCATTCAATACAATTTATAGGGAAAAAAATAACAAAATATGTACAAAAATGCCTAATTTTGATAATGCCTCTGAAATCCAGTTTGGGTCAATTGACCCCTCCCCCTCCTGATCATCTAAATAAGGGGCCTGATTACAACTATAAAAACAATATAGATTAATTTTCCCTAGCAGTTTTGCGGACCCCAAGAAAATTGCTTGTGGACTGCAGGTTGAAAAGTACTGCTCTAGAAGGTTCTGTTATAGGACCATTTTTTACTTCCTTTTACAAAAAAGGAAGTATTGTATTCGGGAAAAAATTTTCACTCAAAAATCGACGTCAATTTCCATTTTGCTCACCCCCGAATGAATGTTGAGTTTTTTTTTTTTGACTCGACCACAGGTGGAAAAGTGCGTACAGACACACTAAATATCCATTTTGACAATTCTCAAGTTAATTACTACGAGTTTTCTTGTGACGTCTGTATGTACGTATGTAAGTGATTATGTATGTCGCATAATTCAAGAATGGTATGTCCTCGAAAATTGAAATTCAGTACATAGATTCCTAGTGGGATCTAGTTGTGCACCTCCCCTTTTAGTTGCATTTGGGCGTTTCTAAAGGGGTCTTTTGCCCCTTTTTGAGGGGAAGTCATTGTTAATTTCAATATAAACTCAAGTTATAGATGTTATAATTTGGCGGACACTTGGCGATATAGCCTCACTCTTTTGGTCGCCAAGTTTTGTCACCAACTTTTTTTGCCGACAAATCGCCACAATACAACGACAAATTTGGCGATTTTTTTTTTTTTAAATCTGATTTCAAATTTAATAGATTGATTTTGAGATCAAATTTTTTAAAACTGAATTCAATCTGATTTTGGCCACTGTTGGTGATATTTAGAGAGTAAACTATTGAATCACATTAAAATTGCCAATAATGGGAGAATGACATTAATTTAAAGTAAAAGGAAGTCATGTGATGCACACATCAGCTCGTTTTTTTTCCGTCATATATTCATTAGCGATGTTAGCAAAAGGTTTCTTGGGAACTTCTACTCTTTTGTTGGTGATGTTACAGTTATAAAGATAGTTCAGAATTAGAGCAAGTAAAACAGCTTTAATAAAATTTGGATTAGATTTCTAGGTAGGCAGTAAAGTAGGGTATGTCATTCAATGTGTCATGAAATGTTGAGTGTTTTATTTAAATTGCAAAAATTAATATATAAGCTACTGTTTGCAGAGATCCATCCTTAGGAAAAGCAGTAACAATTGTTCATCTAGGCACCTTTATGAGTCGGAACTTAAAGCTTTCTTAGCAGTGCAATAAAATTAGCAGAATGCTGGGAGGTTTTATCAATAGATCTATTTTACGTAATTCTGAGCAGTAGCGGTAATTCAGGGGGAGGGCCTGCCCCCTCTTTTTTTTTTATCTTCAAACATTGTCTCAACGTTAAAATTTCAATTTTAAAACATTCTGATTGAGATTACCCGCAATATTATTTAGGCAATAAACTCATTTCGTACAAATCAATACATTTATTAAAAACGTGTAAATATAAAATCATACAATGAACTAAAGAAACTGAAAACACCGCCCTAACCATTAACAGAAAATACAACTGACAACAACCAACAAAAACTAACAACTAACTGGCAAAAATAATCAAAATCAGTTTTTATGACATAGGGGCACGTGTGCGCACCTACTTGACGCACACTGCCAACGCGCCCTCTACTTTAATATATGCAAGGGATTTAACACAGAGAATAGACGAAGGTGGGCGTTTCGGGAGAACTTCCTCGAAAATTTTCTGAAGTGAAGCCTTAAAAATGAAATTTTAGGAGTGTTAAGGGAAGATGGAGAGGCTTTCCCCTGAAGAACTTTGCTAAATTGAAATTTTAAGAAATTGTGGTGACATGAAGGTGAGATTTAAGGGGCACTCAACTGTAACTTTTTTTAAATTTGTCTTAAAAACATATTTTTGGCTATCTTTGATGGTATTGGGAGAAGAGGGACAGTGTTCAGGGGCTTTGCCCAGAAATATTTTGACATTGAAATTATAGAAACGCAAATGAAACTATTTGCTGAGATATTAAGAGATGGATGGGTAACTCTCGGTAATACTTCGAAATTGAAGCCCAAAAGAAAAGAAAATACATTTCCATGCTATGTTTGGCAATTTTGAGGGGATAGGGTTTAAGGGTTCTCCTAGAAAAAAATTTTAGACATAAAGGGTATAAAAACACAATTTTAAATAATGTTAGGTGTATCAAGGGGTACAGGACGGAAAATTTTGGAAGAAAAACCTGTTTAAAACAGATTTTGCAGCTATCTTTTGGAGATGATACACAAAAGGAGATAAATGCGTAAGTTCCGTAGTGGAAATAATTTGATAATAAAGCTTCCAAAACTCACTTTAGGCAATTTTTGTACTAGTTAGAGAAGAAGGAGAGGGTAAGTAGCCCTCCCTCGGAAATTTTTCGAATTTAAAGTGCTTGAAAAAAATTTAAGTTATCTTTGGGGAAATTAGGAGGGGGGTTGGAGATTGAATGCTCTCTCCCTGAAAATTTCCCAAAGCTGAAGGCCGAAAAACGCAATTTTAGGCTCTCTTTGGTCAAAGGTCTTCATGCTTCTGGGAGGGGGCCCCTTAGCTCCCCCCCCCCCCCCACCGTGTGTGCGCCACTGTATTCTACTACCTTTATACAGAAGTTTTGCAAGACCTGATTTGGGAGATGTTGTTAAGGTCTGGTCTATTTTTCCTAAGACCTTTATCTGCAGTAGTGTTTGTTTTGAAGGGGGTAAAAGCCTGCTGTTTCGTGTTTCTTGCATGAGCACAATGACACTACTTTTGTTCTCCTTTTTTCCCCTCACCTCTTTTTGCAGCTCCATTCCTTTTTCCTATACTTTTAATATTTAAAAAATCATGTCATTCACATAGATCGTTTGTAAAAAAGAAAATTCTTTGGAAAAACTTCTTATTCCCAGAAACATCTTTTTTTTATTTCATTTTGAATGTTTTTTATTTACCATTCATGCACACAACCTGATGTGTGCATGCATGTTCATTTAAATATTTATTACTAAATTGCTATTTTAATTTTGAAATAATTAAATATAACAAAGAATCTTAATATTTTTTTTTCATTGTGTTTCATTTGATTAAATGTACAATTTTAATAACTAATTTCTAAAATTCATGTCTGACATGAAATATTCAATGCATCACTACTCCATATAAATCTGGTGAATTTGAGTGTTCATTTTCAAATATTTTAGAGCTTGCAAAACGAATATGACAAATTACAAGATGAATTTGATGTCAAAGTGGTGCACAACAAGAAAATTGAAGATGATTATGCAAATTTATTAGTTCAGCACAATGCTGGCAAAGAGCAAATAAATGAGTTAGATCTGGAATTGAAGAAGTTAAAAGAAAGGTTAGAAACTATTACTTTGTTTAAGCATGTAAGTACTACTTGTATTTTTTTTCTTATGCACTTTGTTCTAATTTTAAAATTTTAGACTAGTATTTGTAAATGAAATACTAGTCTAAAATTTTAAAATTCAAAATGAAAGATGTAAATGGATTAAATTTTTGCGGGGAAAGCAGGACAAGGGGTCATTGTTTTAAGCTATTTAAATCTCAGGCTAACTTGGAAATCAGGAAAAACTACTACTTTAGCAGGGTCGTGGGCACTTGGAATAGCTTACCGGAAGAGGCGGTAATGAGCAAGGGAGTGGATAGCTTTAAGAGGGCCATTGATCTTCATTGGGGACTAATTAATTGACTAGGACCAGCCTAGCTGGGCCCAGTGCCTGTTGCTGGTCGTCACATTTGTATTTGTATTTGTATTTGAAATTTATACAAAAAATACTTTGGAAGCCTTATGTAATTAGTTAAGTTACTAAGTTGGAATGGGGGGCATGGTTTAAGGAGCAGAATTCGAAAGGGTATTAACTATTTGGATTTTAGTAGAAACGGAAATAGGGTGGCTAATAAGAGAAAAGATTTTAACAGTTGGGATTCAAATAATCGTGCAGCATTAAATAAAAGTAAGATGGGCTTACTTCAGGTTTTTTATACAAATGCTCGTAGTATTAGGAACAAGATGGAAGAATTGAAAAGCATAATTATAGATGAGAGGTTGGATATTATTGGAGTTACCGAGACATGGGCTACCGAAAGTGATGATGATTTATTATCTATTACTGGGTATAATTTGTTTAGACAAGATAGAGTAGGTAAAAGAGGTGGTGGGGTTTTATTTTATGTGAGAGACACTTTAACTTGCAATGAATTGGTAATTAATGATAAACCTAATGAGATTGATATGATTTGGCTGGAGTTGATGAGCAATAAGGGAAATAAACTAAGTTTAGGGAACATTTATAGGCCACCCAACTTAAGCCAGGGTCAAGATGAACAGATGTTTAGTATTATTAGTGACATTTCAAGCAAGGGGTCAGTCATTATAATGGGAGATTTTAATTTTCCAGGAATTGATTGGAATAATTTTTACCGTAGTAATAGCAAAGGAGAGGAATTTTTGAAAGTAATTGGTGACTGTTTTTTAGATCAAATTGTAACTCAGGGTACTCGACAGGACGTGATTTTGGATCTAGTTTTCTGTAATATGGAAGGTTCTGTTCAGGGGTTATGTGTAGGGGAACACATTGGAGACAGTGACCACAACAGTATTAGGTTTGGGATTAAATTTGATGCGCACAAAGTAGAGAATTTTAGGTTTGTGCCCAATTGCAGAAATACTGATTTTGTGGCACTTAGGCAGAGTTTGAAAGCAGTTTTTTCTTCTGGATTGGACAATAGCGATGTGAATCTTCAGTGGGCAGAGTTTAAGGAAAAGCTAGCAAAAACGGTTGGGGATTATGTTTCTTTTAGGAGAAAGGGTGTCAACACTAAAATTTGGCCAATGTGGTTCTTCAGGGAAACTAAAGACGCTCTAAATTACAAGCAAGCTACTTTTCATAGGTTTAGAGAAACTGGTCACAGTGCAGATAGGCTCCAATATTGTAAGGCAAGGCGTAAATTTAAGTATTTGGTATGGCTTCAGAAAAGAGAGTTGGAGCAAAGACTGGCAGATAACATAAACAGGAATCCAAGAGGTTTTTTTGCATACGCTAATTCAGGGAAAGTTCGAAATAGTCATATTGGGCCACTGGTTGATGAGAACAGAATTTTAATTCAGGACGATAGTGATATTGCTAATGTTCTTAATAACTTTTTTTCGAGTGTTTTTAATGATAACTGTATTTCAACAGTTGACACCAACAAGACACAAGCTATAGTACAGCTTGAGGACTTTGTATTTTCCTGGGATGACGTTTTACTTCATTTGAAAAAAATTAAAGAGACTAAGGCTCCGGGACCTGATAATATTTATCCAAAAATTTTAGTTGAATGTGCAGAGGAATTAGCAGATGTAATCGTAAATATTTTCAATGCTTACTATAACTCGGGGACAGTGCCAGAGGACTGGAAGCTGGCTAACATTACACCGCTCTTCAAGAAAGGGTCTAAAGGGAGTGTGGGAAATTATAGACCTGTGAGTCTAACTTCGGTGGTTTGCAAATTTTTTGAAACATTGATAAAAATTAAGATAGTAAATTTTCTAGAGACTAATAATCTATTGACTAGTTTTCAATACGGTTTCAGGAAAGGCAAATCTTGTGCAACTAATTTATTACATTTCTATGACAAAGTTACCATGGCTTTGGACAATAAGAAGCCTGTAGATGTTGTTTACATTGATTTTCAAAAAGCTTTCGATAAGGTACCGCATGTTGCTCTACTTAGCAAATTAGCTGATATAGGAATAGGAGGGAAAACTTTCATTTGGGTAAAAAACTGGCTGACCGGAAGGAAACAAAGGGTAATTGTAAGGGGAAATTATTCTAATTGGAGTGAGGTTTTAAGCGGGGTTCCTCAAGGATCAGTGTTAGAGCCTGTTTCGTTCATTGTTTTTATGAACGATATTCACAAAAATATTTCTGGGAACATGAATTGTTTTGCTTATGATGTCAAAGTTATGGGGACTATAGATAATGAAGAACAAGCAAAACAGCTGCAAGAGGATCTAGATCATATTACGGAGTGGGCTGATAAATGGGGTATGGCTGTTAATGTTGGGAAATGTCAAGTGCTACATTTAGGGCATGGAAATAAGTGTACAAGTTATTATTTGCAAGGTTCAGTCATTAGTCAGGCAGACAAAGTTACTGATCTGGGGGTCTTAATAAGTCAGGATTTAAAGTTTAGCCAACAGTGCAGCATTGCTAGTAACAAGGCCAATAAGATGCTTGGGTTTATCAATAGATCTATTTCAAACAAATCTAAAGAAGTTCTTCTGCCCTTATATAGAAGTTTGGTAAGACCTCATTTGGAGTATGCTGTTCAGTTTTGGTCTCCTTATCTTAAGAAAGACATTAATGTATTGGAAAGGGTTCAAAGGCGAGCTACAAGGCTAATAAATGGACTTTCTCACTTAGACCATGATTCCAGGCTTAGAAGGTTAAAAATGTACAGTCTTGAGCAAAGAAAAGATCGAGGGGACATGATTCAGTTGTTTAAATTTATTAAAATGAAAGATGTTACGGGGCTCAAGTTTAGCACTGAAAACAGGACAAGGGGTCATTGTTTTAAGCTATTTAAATCTCAGGCTGACATGGATATTAGGAAAAATTATTATTATAGCAGGGTAGTGGAACCTTGGAACAGTTTACCGGAAGAGGTGGTAATGAGCAAGGAAGTAGATAGTTTTAAGAGGGCCATTGATCTTCAATGGGGATTGTAAATTGACTAGGACCAGTCTAGCTGGGCTCAGAGCCTGTTGCTGGTCGTCACTTTTGTATTTGTATTTGTATTAGTTGAAAGCAGTACTTGTATGAGAAAAAGGTTTTGCCCACAAAGATGGCATCGCAATCCACTCCATTTGGATACTAGGGCCAAGACCAAATTTGGCTCTATGCCTCCTGTTAGCAAATCTGACGTATCTCCTCTTCCCAAAGCAAACCAAACATGACTATGAAAACACAAGCAAGACTATTTGAAGTCTTCATTTACAACTTGTTAGGGTTCATTGATTAAATCATCAAACTTTTTAAATGAAATTAATAAATCCATTAAAATATGGTAGCTGTTTGTAAGTTGAAATAATCATTTAATCAATGAAATTTATTACTTTCCTTATGTACTTGTTATGCCTTCATTTTTTCTCTAATTTTATTAATTATGATTTTTCTTTCCGAAAAGGAAATGGAAGCAAAGCAAGCTGAACTTGAAAGTAAAGTCATAGTGCTTGATACTGCAAATCAGGAAAAAATTAAACGAATTCAAGACCTTGAAGAAGAAGCACAGAAAAAGATGATTGACTTCAAATCAACTGTTGATGAAAATAAAGCTCTCAAAGAAAAACTAGAATTAGCTCAAAAGGTCTTTTTCGAAAATAGTTTTCATTATTTATACTTATATGTATGGTGCTTTGTTTTGTTTGTTTTTTTTTTTTTTTTTTGCGCTTTTAAAACCAGAGGGGCCTTGGGGTTTTTTTTTTTTTTGTGACCTTGAACCTCAGCTTTTTTTTTTGCACCTTTTGGTATTCAAGGTTGGCACCCTCTTGGGGGACCCAGTCCATCTCTGGCATTCATATTTCTGTTTGACAGAGGGAGAGAAATTTTCAAATCCTATATATACATTCATTTTTAGTTAATCTGTTTAATGTTTTTTAATTTAAAATGTATGTAAGTAAAGCTCACTTGCATGCCTCATTACATCTGCATTCTAGTTTACTCAAAGGAAATCAAGTTTTCCATTTGGCTGACTATTGTGTAACACTACCTTTTCCGAATATAAACAAAATTCAAGTCAATAAGAGAAATTGTGCTAATTTGTTAGTCTTGTTATTCCAAACACATCGCAACTATTTTCGATTGCCTTGATATTTCTATATTTATTTAGTTTTTTATGCTTAAGCCTAAACCTGGTCAGTACACCATTTGGTGATTTTCTGATTAAATGGCTGTTAGAAACTTTTTTTTCACATTATTTACTATTTCTTTTTTACAGCAATTGTAAAAGGATTTAATTACTAGTAAATAAAAAAAACTCGTAAGTGCCTAACACAAATTAAAATGCGTAGAAACTTGGAAAATTATTTTAAAAAATTTTAAACAGAAAAATTTATTGTATAAACTTTAATGAACTAAAATGATTAATGACGTAATGAGTACTCGGTAACTACTCTGTACTCGGCCAAATTTTGATCAGATACTTGATCAATGCCGAGTAGTATAAAAAAGGGAATATTGTTCAAGGTAGATTTTAGAATTTATAAAAAGTACAAGCATATAATATACTGCAATCATTTACAATGGGGTTGTTTCCAAACTTTTGAAAGTATTTTTTTCTGAAAGAGCATGCTTAAAAACAAAGGATTTAACCATTTTTTAAATAATTTGACAAAGTTTAATATTTTTAATAATTATTTGAAATGGTGCAATTTCATGGCTTCTGCTTCTGCACATGACATCACAACTGATGAAATGCCATTCACTGATCCCATTAGCATAGAGTGCAGTATTTAATATGCATCTTTACTAACATGTACTGGTAACAATTTTGTTGATAGCACAAGCGTGGAACGCAATAATTAATTCTCTTCTTGATTATCATATTGTGGAAACGCAGTAGATAGCAGGCATAAGCATTTAGTGCACCAGTGGAGATGCACCCAAGTACATCATTTGTGACGTCATAAAGACCACGCCTTATTTTCAAAATCAGACATTTAAAAAAAATAATTAAAATAAAGCGTTGGGAAAATGAAATTTCTTTCTCAATCCATGTTGTTTTTTTGCTTATTCTATCAATTTCAGTGACTAAAAGTAGTACTTTTGACTGAAGGAAACAACCCCATTTAAATTTACAAGTCAAATTTAAATTTTGAGAATAATGGAGTTTGTTATGCTTCATTGGAGTAAATTTTTATTTTAATGTCCTCAGGACTGGACCGTTAAAACAGCCCAGGCGATTATACAAAATCGGCCCTTAGCTCAGTGGTAAATCTACTTCCCCCCCCCCCTCTACTTGTACAAAATCTTGCAAGTTTAAGGGTTTTTTAAACATCGAAGGAGAAAAGAGCGATAAAACGAATGCAGGGTTATCGCAAGGTCAAAAATTTGAGGAGTGAATAAGTTTGGCGGCCTCTCAATTTTTAACGCATTTTAACAAACAGAGAGAGAGAGTTAGAAAGATTTCAAGTTCTAGTTTAGGAGGGTGTCATTACAAGATTGAAGTGATAGCAATATAAACCTAATTGTAAGTGTAATATTTTCCTAGATGGAGTTTGGGCGCTTCTCCACCGGACAGTTTCCGAAATTGTAATTTCATAAACGCTGCTTTTGGACAATCTTTTGTAGTGTTGAGGAGGGGAGCGTTTGAGGCTCTCGCACGGTAATATTTCGAAATTGATACTTTAAAAACACCCTTGAAGATTATCTTCCATTTTGATAGGGGGGAGTGGTCGGGAATCCATATCAGAAAATATTTTCAAAATTGTAGTTCTAAAAACGCATTTTCAGACGATCTTTGGTGGCGTTGTGGGAGAAGAGATTTGGAGGCCTCCTCCAGAAATGTTTCGAAATTGATTTATTAAAGGACCTCGAAATTGAATGGAGGAGTTTTCTGAGAGTTTCTTCCCGGTAATTTGCCGAAATTGCAGTTTTAGACTATCTTTGGTGTGTTTGTGAGAGGAGAGGTTTGGGGGTCCGACAATGTTTCGAACCTGAAGTTCCAGGAATGCAGTTGTAGATATCTAATGATGTTATAAGAAGGAAAAGGTTCAAGAGCTCTTCCCCAGAAACTCTTTAGAAGAAGTGAATGCCCGTAAACGAAAGTTTAGACGGTCTTCAATGATAGGGAGGACAGAGGGGGCGTTTCTAAAGGTTACGACAGTGTGCTCTCTTGTAGGGTTTTCGAAATTGAAGTTCTAAATACGCAATTGTAGGTTTCAATAGTGGATTTGGGAATTCTTTCTAAGTCAAAATCTCAAATAATGATGGAAAGGTGGAGTTTCTATTCTTGTTTCTAGAAATTGAAAATTTTCATATTTGTTGGTTGCAATTGTGGAGTTTGGAAACTCTCCCTCGGATTGCTTCCAAATCAAAGTTTCAAAAACACACTTCTAGAGGCTACCTTTGGTGACATAAAATGAAGAAATAAAGGTTCAAGGAATCCCTTGTTAGCTATCCTCACTTATTTATTCTAATTATGGTTAAAACTGTTTCGGAAAACCCACCATTTTTTTCGCCAAAACCATTGGACTGATTTTGTTGGTTTATACAACCTAGTATTTTGATTTATTTAGAATACAAATTCATCCAATAGAAATAACTTTTACCATTTTGAACTGATATGGTGTACTTTGCAGTGATACTTTAAGTCTTTTTTCCACTTTTTTTTTAAATGCTAAATATCATACCCCCTGAATCATTTAATTATTTTTTGTTTTTTTGCATTCAAAAACTTGAAGCAACTGGTGTGCACATTCATTGCAATAATTTAAAACTCTAACACTGTATTTTAACGTTTTTTTTTCTATTTAAAACCTATTTCGGCGACTCCTGTGTTCTTTTCCATTTAGCTGTGATTGCGACGATATTTTAAGCAAACAATTAAAGATGTAAATATGTCGGTGGCCCCTATGAAGCTATTAATTTTATTTATCTATTCATTTTTTTTCAACTAAAACTTGCCACGTGTTTACACTATGTACTTTTTTTTTGGTGGTTTTTTACATTTGGTGACCTTTAATAATATAATCCTAATAATACAGAATTTTGGATGATTTTATTTTAAGAGTTCACTATGATTTAAAATTTTGCAGAATAAATACTTTTAGTTACTTTTATTCTATTTTAATTTTGTAATACTGCAAAGGTCTTCTTTTTTTGTGCATCGTTAATATATAACTTAATGGAATTCTTGGGGAAAAAAGCAGGGGATTGCACCCTCTATACCCCTTTGAAGACGGCCCTGAACTATACTCAGGGCCGACGAGAGGCCATGTCAGCCTAGTCGAAAACAAGGAGCTGGCGTCGCATAAGTTTTAATGTGGATAAGGAACTGGAAAACCAACAGACAGGGTAAAACCAACCTAGGGTTTCCAATCCTGAATACAACGGGATCCCGCATGATATTTAGGTCTATATGTATTGTAGTCATATAAGTTTTAATATGGATAAGGAACTGGAAAACCAACAGACAGGGGAAAACCAACCTAGGGTTTCCAATCCTGAATACAACGGGATCCCGCAAGATATTTAGCTGAATTAATCCCGCAAATTTTTTCCATTCAGATATTTTTCAACTTTTGTCGCTCATAAAATGACATTTTCACAAGTATCATGTGTTTGAATCACCTTCCTCGTACGTCTGTAAGAAGAACAAGAAAAACTGTCTCATGAGATAAAATGTGGATTCACCATTTAAGAACACAAACAAAAATTGAATACATTTTTATGAAAATGAAATTGTACACTCATTCGAGGTCACAGTTTTTATATGGACAATCAGCAATTGAGAAAATTCATATAATTTAAAACATTTTTGAAAATCATCACTAAAGTTTAAAATCTTGGAAATTACATTTTAGAAAAAATAGGGAAAGTGTATTACTGATTGAAAAACCCGCTGGAGTAGCCTGAATGCAATGTTGGATCACTTCTGTAAGCTTCAGGAATGCACTCAAAACCTTTAACTTAAAAATGTGCTCAATATTTTTCTCCAAAGAAGAAAGCAATGAAAAACCTGGCATTATTTATATATTCGGCATGACTTTAAAAGAGGCGACAAGAGCTTGAATGAAACACAGGAGGACTAGCATGACAGTGCAGTAAATTAAACTGCAAAAATCTTTAAAATGAAAGGTAAAATTAGTGAAGTTATGCAAAACATTTTCTGAGACTACGACTTGGTGAAAGAAAGCAGTACTTACCCTTGGTCTTCCCTTGCTGGAATGAATCAAATACACTGACACAATGACAAAAGTTAATTAAGTCACTTGGGCCATTCTCAATGCAAGTTAAATTGGATACAGCTAAACACGTACCCAATAGACATCGCTTTGGTCCTAAGTTTGCAGTTCTTGAACAAAAACCATGCTTCAGAAAGAAAAATCTACTTCAGAAGTTGATGAAATTACTGGGGATCTTTTGATAAATGTCCACAGTAATTTAATCTCAGTAAAACCAACTGCACTGGAGCTACAGCACGTGTTTTCATCAAGAGCATTATTTTTTGAGTAAAAATCCTTTCTCATTCCATACGAGCAGTTGGACGCGTGTTGTTAAGACGCGTTGGACTTTTTTAGGGCATGTTTTTGCGTACGAAATGATAATTGCTAGTTATGATCTGACTTTGTAGTGCTCTGCAATTGGTGTACAGAATTCGTGAAAGCTACTAATTCTAGTAACAAAAGCAGTTCTTCCTAAAAGGCACAACTTTTTCTATTTGATGTTAGCATTAAATTTTTAGAAAAATATAATCAATCCCGAAATCCCGCGGGACTGGTTTCGGCGCAGGATCGGAAACCCTAGGGCTCTCGGCAGCCCTGAGTACGCCCAACAAAATGCCTTGTGGCAACTTCTGATATTAAACCTATATCCAGTGGCTTGATTGCCACCCAAGCCCCTATTAAACGTAGGCCCAGTCAACACTAAATTTGACGGTTCTTCAAACTATTAAAAGAGTGTTGCGGAAGAAAAAAAAAGTTTAACTGCAAATCGCAACCGACCCCGCAACTTAAAGGTCCTTCGGGCGATCGCCCGACCGCCCGATTGCCCAGTTCGGCTCTGAATGTCCCCAAAGTTAATAAAACTTATTTATTAAAAATTTGGCAGAAAAGGTAAATATAGAAAATATGAAATTTCGATATTATCATATAGATTTTTGCTACAAACAAAATTATTTATAAGAAATATAAGAATACCTTTGCTTTAAAAAAAAAGGAAATAAAACAATGTTGAAAGCACAAATGTGCAGGAACACTGCAGACACGTGTTTTGGCGATACAAGGAATGCCTTTTTCAATGGTCAAAATGTGAGCTTATGGATTTAAAGATATCCGACAACAGAAAAAAGACGCACTGAAAAAGTGCACTGAAAAAGACATTCCTTGTTTTGCAGAACCACGTGTCTTCACATTTGTGCTTTTAACGTTGTTTGATTTGCTTTTAAAAATTATTTATGTTTGAGGGACTAGAACTATAATAGATTGATATAATTTGTTTTAATTCCAACTTGATTAATCATACCTTTTATTTATTTGTTTATTTTTAATATAAAAAATAACTTTTTTGTAAAAATTTTGACACAAACAAAATCTTTTAAGTAACACCTAATTATATTTCAGCTGGAATTTTGTTTTAAAAATTATTATATGGACATGGAGGATGTAGGTCTATACTACTATTCCAATGAGTTCAAAATTCATCACGTGTGTGTCGGTGATTCTTCTTAAAACATAATTGGTACTCGGTAATTCAGTACTCAGCCGAGTAGTGAAAGGCTGAGTACTAAGTAATCCGCTACTCAGCCAAAGTGCTACTCAATACGTCTCTAAAAATGATGATTAAATTCAGGCATTTGATTAAAAAATTGAATTTTGACTATACGTGGGAATACAAAGTATTGTGTGCAATGTGACAAATCAAATATTTTCCAATTTGCAAATCAATATTTAGAGTTAAGAATTTAAGTATTGAAAAAAAAATTTATCAAAAGTAATTGAAATAATTGCCTTTATTTTTAACGTGATTGTTGGTTAAGGTTAATCCATAAAACGAAACTTTATTGAGGGATTTATTTAAAAATATTCAGACGGAAAACTAAGATGATAGAAACACATACACCCAGGTAAGTAGGCATTTGAAGGGGAAAAAAAGAGCATTGTTTCAATGGATAAATATTTTGGACAAAGAATGCAACAAATTCCTTTTTGTTTTCATCTTAAACTTTTCTATTGTTAGAACATGTTTGTCTCAAAATTTCTACGTTTTCCATTTCCAGGAAGGAAAGAAAAAGAATTTATTGGATTTAGAAATGGCAGATTATGAAAAGAGCATCACAGAATTGAATAACCAAATACATAAGAAAGATAATGAAATTGTAGAACTACAGAATGACATTAAATGCTTACTTGAAAAAAACAGTGCTTTGCAGGAGGAAATAAGTATGGAATGTTCTACTTCTTTTTTTTTTTGCAGACCTTTTACTGAAATCTTTTGGGGATCTGATTTGTACTTTGCTTTATGATTTGTATAGGGGTTGTCCATCAATGATGTCACTTCTTTTTCAACATATTTGAATTCCTAATCCTTATGACACTAAGTGTCACAATTCCCTTTCTCCCTTCCCTTGTCACATGCTTTTTTTTTAAACACGTATTGTTATAAAATAATATTTTTATTTCAACCAAATTGTATGATGTCACACTTCTTTGTTCTTCCCTCCCTCCCACAAACTAAGTTTCCTGAAGCCCCTCCCCCAATTAAAGCTTAATATCATTTGGGAACAGCCTCAGACTGAAAATATTAAATACACAAAATACTTTAGAGGAGATCGAAAAAAAAAGTTAACAGAGTGATGGTTGGTATTTTACGTGTATCTTGGGTTATATCCTTGTCTTGATTTCTACCCCAATAGGCTGATTGGTTCATAAGCCAGGAGCTGTAGGCTGCTTGTTGCTATACATAAAAATGATGTAACCTTTTATTAGAGTTTGACTTCAGTTTGTACTTTAAAATCTGGTAATTAAACTTTGTAGCAAAACAACTGGTCAGTTAAACTATATTTTAATATTTTGCATGTTCAAGAAGAAAAAAAAAGAAAAGAACTAAAATTATTTTAGTGAAATATTGTTTTTTTTTTTTCCTTTTTTAATTTTTTTCAATAAAATTTAAAGGGATACAAATCAGTGGCAGCGATTCGGAGGGGGGGGGGGGGCAAGGCCCCACACTTTTTCATCATCAAATTCATTGCCTCAAAGTTAAGATTTCAATTTCAAAACATTCTGGGTTGAGATTACCCGAACATTATCGTTACCAAATATTGTTTAAAATTTCAGTTTTAAAACTTCAATTTTGAAAATGTTCCAGGAGAAAAAATCCCCGGGTGCACTCCCTCCTTCCTTTACATTCAAAGATACCTAAATTTGCGTTATAAAGACTCCAGTTTGGGGGAGGGGGGTTCAGGAAGAGAATCCCCCTAGATAGCGTAAAACTGCATTTTTAAGACTCCAATTCAGAAAAAATAATTCCGGAGATCTTTTTCTGAAGTACTTCTGAAGTTCAAGTCTGAGTTCTTAGGATTTCATCAATTAGAAAGAAAAAAAAAATACTGGGAGAACCGCCAAACCCTTTCGTTCCTCCTTAAGTCAATAAAGGAGAAGTCTGAAATAACATTTAAAAAAACGTTTAAAAAATGTTTTAAACTTAGAAAAATTCTGGGATAGAACCCCACAAAAAGCTTGCTCTAAGTTTGCTAAAGATGTCTTTACTTTGTATCTTTAAGACATTAGTTTAAGATTTTTTCCCAGGAAGAGCCTTCCTTATCCTTACATTACCAAAGAGAGTCCAAATTTCTTCGTTTTTATTATTATTATTATTTTTAAAAAAATTACGGTACAACCCTGGAAACTCCTCTCCATTCCCCAAATGTTAACAAAAATTTGCCCCCCCCCCCCCCCGCTGCACTTATAAGCCCCACTCGCCCCCTCTGATACAAACCCTCTAGATTTTTCAGCTATGTCCTTTGCTAAATTTCTGCACAGGTGGTAGAACCAGGGCTCATTATTTTAAAGCTTTTTAAATCCCAAGTTAATCTTGAAATTTAAAAAAAAAAAATTGTTTCAGAACAGTTGTAGGCTGTGGCGGCTCGTGGGAGGGGCCAGAGGGCGACCCGAGCCTCCTCACTTTTTTCAGACAAGAATTTATAACTTTTTATTTATTTTCCTTTTTTTTTTTGAAATACAGGATTTCATTTGGGGGGGGGGTCATGCTCAAGGAATGTTCGTACAATAATTTTCTAGAACTTAAGTTTTTTTCTTTAGGTGTCAACAAAAAGCACTAAATGAGCCATTAGCTGGATGACAACTTAATTAATTTTGTAGGAAAATAGTTAAGAAGTGTTATTTCAAATTGCTAGTTAAATTGAATTACAATAAAATCTAACAAATTACAGAAACCATATCCATTTTTTTAAATTAAATATGTAAACATGTTATATTAGCAATCTTAACAGAGAGAGATATTTAAAAAAATCAAGCACTGTTTTGGGCTCTATAGATTTTTTTTTCACATCGTCGATCGTCTGTAAGAAATAGACAAATAGACTTAATATCTCCAAAAATATAAATAAGAACAAGAAAAATAGTCGAAATAAATCACTTGGTTTGACCTCTGGGATTAATCTTTGAAAAGCAGTGAAGGAAAAGTAATTGAAATTTCCTGATCTGACGGAGAACTTAAAACTTTTACTGAAACAAAGTTCTGATCCTGTTTAAATTTACATAGCGACTTTGAATATGATGGGCATCTCGGATACGAGTTGATAAAACACTAATCAAAAACGGTTAGTTTTTTGACTTTCTGGTAAGCATATTAGTTATAATAAATAAAGCCAAGATAATATCTTCTTATGACGGTCTGGTCACAGCTCTTTTTAATATTTTATGTACTGATACCTCCGTAAAAAAGATTCATTTCATTCATATATCTGATTATAACAATTAACTTGTAATTTTACTTCAGTAAAAAAGTTCAAGGTTTCAAAAAACCCAGGGAAGACACATTTCATTAAAACGCAGGTCAAGAAGGTAATATTAAACATACGTTCTATTTACTTAAATATCATATTGCAGCAGTATTCGCAACATCAACCAACACAATAAATAAACACAGCGAAAATCTAATAAAAGTTAAATGTTTTATGAACATGATAAATGGATTGAATATTTGCGTAATACTCTACACACATCCATATTAGATTTTAAATTTGCAGATAATCGACACATCCGTTTTGTATGCAGAAAAATACAAAATAACACAAAATGCGGTAAAAATCAAACTAAAAATTAAATATCTTATGAATATAATTCGGACATTGACAAATACTCACCGACCGATTCTTTTCAATAGCAGAAAAATCAGAGGTGGACGAAGACGTCGCAGCCCCCGAGTCTGATGCTGGAACTCGGGATCCATCAGTTTCGTGTTTATCTGTTTTTTGTAACTTTTCAAAAAAAGACAGCAAAGTTTTGTCACCCGAACGCTTCATTGCTTTTTGGGTGGTCCTTTCTTGACAAACGCAGCTTTCTTCAGCACAGTTTCCGTCTGAATTTACAAGAACTCTCGTATAACGAGGTTTCGCGACACGAAACTAAAATTTTACATTACTTGCACGACACTGATTCCAAAACACTGATTGAAACTAAATAACTATTTACAAGACATTAAAAAAATAAAATCAGCACAACAAAAACGATACACCTAAAAATTACAATCACAAAAGAAGGGAGTAGTTATCTACATAGACTTTACATAAAATATTTACACGTTCAAATATTTATCAATTGAATCGATGCCTACAGAACAGGAAATAGTTTTACAATAGCGGTCGTCAGTTAAATTTGTTGTATAAAAAGCAATCGGCGGGCGCCAGACACTTCTTTGCTACTTTTTTTCATTTGACTGGCGCCTGAGGACGGCTCAAAGCAAAGAATGACTCAAGCAAATATACTATTTTACTGTCGACACCTTTTATAATTATGTATCTGTAAATAGAAAAGTGACATGTAATACCCCCCCCCCCAAAAAAAAAGGAATTCAAAATTTATTTACTCGGTATTTGTCTCGGTCAGGTTTTCTTTCCTTTTTTTTTTCAAGCGGTCATTTTACCTACTCAAATTCAATAAACCTTATTGCAAAGCAATGCAAAAATTTTTATTTAATTAAAAGAAAGTTTAAATAAAAATGGGGGGTGGGGGAGTGTACGAGTGCATACATGATCTGGCCCCCTCACTTTTTCAAGGCACAAGCCGCCACTGGTTGTAGGTTGTTGGCATTTAGAAGTGTAGGAAGTGGCAGTCACTTGCAATGGCACAAATTATTTAAATGAGACTGCTGATTTTTATTGGGTTTATTGGTGAATGATAAACTGACTAAGACCAGCTAAGGTAATTTAAGGGCCTGCTGCATGTCGTTACTTTTGTATATTTGCATGTTGAAGAAATAAGTTTTTGTGGGGAAACTTTTGAAAATTATTGCCTATATTTTGTACATTATTATAAATAATGGCTTAGAAGGAAAATTTTGAAGTGAAAATGTAATCCACACCATTTATCAAATGTTAAAACATATGTAAGTTATTGTTAATAAATAAAGGTTATTAAAGAGCATGATCAAATACCTGATCTTTTGTGGTAAAAAATGTATCCCTTCATACAAGCTTTTATTATTATCATAATAAATTATTGCTGTTTTGGTGAATGTTAAAGTATTACGATGTGGTATATTTATATTTTGTAGCAAAGTTTAAAAAATGATTTGATTGCAGAATCTACGGAAATGCTGAAAAAAACTGAAGAAGAAAGAGCTGTAAACCTGAAAGACATGTTAGAGAAAATAAAAGTAGATCTGATGTCTGTTAGAGAGCATGAAACAGAATTGTTGGGACAGAATTCTTCACTTCAAATTCAACTAGAAATAATGACTCAAAAAGAAGAAAATTATAAAGTAATTTCTTTCATAGCTTGAATTTTTTTCCCAATGAGTTAATGATTCTTCTTACCTTGCATTTTTGCTCTTTTATAGCCCTGAATATTATTTTTTGTGTCTATATCATCATAGGTTTTGCAAAATTTTCTATTTACAAGTTTTCCCAATGGATAAATGTAGATGTTAGGAACCTCTTTCTTTAATTAAAATTTGTTATAAAGAATCCATCTCTAAGCACTGAATACTTTTAATGTAATTTTAATAATGTTATTGAATATCTGTAAGAGGTAAAAAGGGACGCCTTTTAAAAATTCTGTAACTTGTTCCCCTCAACAAAAGTATGAAAATGCAAAGAAAAATAGAGTCTATAATTTACGAAAAAATCTGTACTCCGTTCTTTACAGTCCTGTTTACTTTAAAAGGTATATACCATTGGTGAAATTTATGTTTAACTAACTCATATTTAATGAATTATGCTTAATTACTTTTTAGAACAGTGATGCATATTAAACCTAGGCATTTGACCACTAAATACTATCTTCCTTAAATTGCTAAAATAATATATGCAATAAATTCAAATGAGTGTATTTTTGGAATTATAATAGAGCTCGATTCAGTTAAATGATGCAAGTTTTACTATGTTTCGAATCATCTTTTTTTAATGAAATAAGTATCTAGTTTTTGAACTGAAGCATACAGTAATCTAAACTAACCTCTTTTGGCATAACGAATTTGTCAGCCATGTCATCTGAAATACATGGCTGTGTCCCCTCATAAAAGAGTATGTTCTCCCAAATAATGTTCTCTAACTACAGCACTGACATAATAGCATACCTTTGATTTAGCCCTCAGTGCAAAGTTTAAGTACTATTAGTTTACAACACTGGAAAACTTATTTTAGGCAATTTTTTTAAATACCTTTTCTGACTTCATTTTTATAGCTACATTTGTCTGAAACTTCTATAGAAGCGCAAAATTTAAAAGAATCTATCAAAATGTCTGCTGAGAATCATCAAAGGATTGTGAAATCTCTTGAATCTAAAATTGCAACACAAAAACAGGAAATTTTAATTGCCCACAAAGAAGTTGAAAGTGTCAAGCAAGAATTTGAAAATTATAAGGTAAAAAGTTCTTTTTTCTTTTGGTATTATACTGCAGTATTGCTTTACTTACATGCTTATTTATGTAAACAAAACTGGTTGACTTTACTTCACACAATTTATTGAATGCATTTTCAGACACATCGATTTCAAAAGTGATATTTCTTATACATACTGAAATAAAATATTACAAAATTTCTATAAGTGCTGAAGAAAGTCCTTGTGTGGCAGTAAGGCTTGAGACTTTAAAAGGCCTTGGAATGTAAAAATAGAAATGTATTCAAAATTCCATTTGCAGGAGAGTAAAAACATAGATAATAACTTAACCCCTTCCCCCTCGCTCCAGTGAAAATGCTGTGCTGGGAATTCGACCTCCATTTCTCGCTCCTATGATATTGCTGTGCTGGGGTGTGCAATATTAACGCGACAAAACTATTAAAACCAATTCTTTTTTTTTTTTTGTCCGGAATACATTTTATTTCTTTCTTTATACACTAGATGGCAGCACCAGTCCATTTTAAATGTAATTGCAGATTTAAATGTAATTACAGAGATGCAGAAAGGAAATTTGGTACTAACTTACCAGATTGTGACATTGGCCTCTGTATCTCAAGCTTTGAAATTTATCACACAAGAAAAATTTACTTATCTTTCCTTATATTACACAAAAGATTAATAAAATTCTTTTTTAATGTTTAAAAGATGTATTTCTTAAATTTTCGCTGCTTGCTTGGGCTTGCTTGTTGATTTTTCATAAAATTTTAAATTTTTTAAAATTTCAATCTAAAAAATATTGAAAATGAAAAATTGAATGCACATGTTATTCATACACTTATTTTTATATCATTTTCTTAAATTTAAAAAAGTAGACACTTTTATGACCGTTTTCTTGAAAATTATCAGATTGTTAAGGGGTTAAGACCCATCAAAAATTGATTTTCTTTTTTCTTCTGTTTTTAAAAGTAATATTTACAGTTATTTGTAACTGATACTGCCGTGGACAAGTAAAGGGACATCACATAACTGAAAATGTTTAATTGTTTTACCTTTTTGTCATCTATTGTAGTTTAGCTTTATTTTAAAAGCTTGTTCATTTGGTTTCCGCCGAAAAAAAAAGCACAAAAAACGTCTAAACTTTCATCAAATATCTCGAAATCTCATTTCTGGAGATACTGCCATTTACCTGCACACAGCAGAATAATTTTTGAATGTTACTGGATACATATGTAGAAGGCAAAACAAGAACAAAGCTGTAATGGTGATTTATTACTTAATTTATGCTTGTTATATTTAGTTTTATCATGTTTGTAAGGCATTCCAGTTAAGAAAATTCTGTGCTTTCAAGGGATAAAATATGTTAATGGTTCCCCTATTAAGTTTGGATATATTATGATTTAATTTTTCATTGTTAAAAGCTTTCTTTCTGATAAGAATTGGGATTATTTCCTCCATCTTTTTTTTTTTTTTTTTTTTTTTTGATAATGTGCGAATTATGTAGGGCTTTTTGTTGCATGCATGTCCTGTGAGGGTGCCTACATATGCCTTGACTGGTTTGCTTTTATTTACGCACTGGGTTACAAAACTTCATTGGTATTACCTAAACAGGTTTTAATTTAATCTAACTTAACTGTAAAATTATTGTTTTGAGTCTTTTTTTTTTTGTGCAATCACGATTGCTTGTTGCTTTCATTTGACTGTTTTGGCGTTCCTATGATTTTATTTTCCCGCCAGCCCCCTCTGCAGCATCACGATCGACCGGCTCCTCCTGATGCTGCTCCTATAGCGAAAGCCGTCTCCAGGTTGCATCCATGTCCTACACACATGTGCATACATACACAACAACACATACACACACACACAAACACATACACACATGCATACATACAGACACCTACACATACACACACACAAACACATACACACACGCATACATACAGACACCTACACATACACACACAAACACATACACACAACTACCCACACATTCATGCCTGCACACAGACACAAACATATATGCCTACATACAGTGGTTGGAAGTAGCGCGCTACAAGTAGCGACGCTACTGTAGTAGCTACATTTTTGAGTAGTTTGTAGTGTAGCGCTTTACTTTTTTAAAAACGTAGTGTAGTGAGTAGTTAACTACAAAAAATAGTAGTTTGTAGCGATTTCTGGAAACTACTTTTAAATAAACTGGAAACAAAAAAAAAGGTTCAAACGAATTTAATTGGCTCAAATTTTACACAAGTACATCAGCGGATGCAATGAGAAATAAGACTCATAAAAATACGAACTGACCTCAGGCATTTCACTTTGACGCCATATGTTCTATCTGTTTGACACCATTAGTTTTTTTGCCGTTGTAATTTTCATATTTCCCCAATATTCATATTGCAAAAACCACTTATTTTCGCGAAAATAAAGATATCGGTGATTTCGCGAGTGGAAAATTTGGTGAATTTTATATGAACTGACCGAAAATTAAAAAACAAAAATATTTTAGTGAGGCTTAAATTTTTGACAGTATTCACCAAATAAAAAGAAGCTACTTAAAATGTTATAGAAAAGAATGAAATTGAACTGTCCTGGAGGACTTACAATAAATACGAGCATTACAGTGTGTGAGAGTATGATAACGGACATTTTTCTTATTGTCTTCTGATAAGCTAATTTATCAATCTTTTTTGTTCAACTCTCTTACAATGTGTGTGTGTGTGTCTATCAGGATCCCCCCCTCAAAAAAAAATCGAAAGATGATTTTTCAAGTCGCACACTCTCTTATATTTTATCCTTTTACATCCAAAAAAAATCATGTAATTTGAACAACGGCAGCAAGTGCCGATTATGTCTGAAAGTGTGAATCAGCACTTGTGTAATGCTAGGCCAAATTGAAATAAAATGTTTTTTTTAGAAACTCAAAATTTTGTTGATAAAACGTTGCTCCTATACCCACATATGCACCACAAAAACATTTATTCAAATTAAAAACCATTTAGATAGCCTACACGTGCCTAACATTTATAATTTTCTTCAAAAAATTAAGTTTTTGATACATATTTTCAGAAATGTAAGATTTTACGAAATTATCAAGCTAAAAAATATAAACAGTAAAGTAGAAAAATAGGTAATTAGCATTAAATAGAAATGTTTGTTTTCCTGCAATTTTTAAGTCTCCCACATACTACTCAAAGATCTGGTTTTTTTCCAGGTTGAGTTAAATTTTTCATTTAAAATACATTATTTTTTTATTATTCGTTTGTAATTGTTGATCTGTAAATGTGTTTGCCAGTAATTTTTGAACTTGATATTCTATTTAAATTTAGATGAAATTTTAAAAAAAAATAACTGAAAAAAAATCAATTTTTTAAATAAAATTATAAATTTTAGGTCAAGTGTGGCACATCTAAATGTTTTTTAATTTGAATAAATGTTCTTGTGGTACACGTGGGGTATTGGGTACAAGGGCAACCCTTCCCAACAGAAATTTCGAGTTTCTAAAAAACTTTTTTTTGCGATTTGGCTTAGCATACAAGTACTGTTTTACACTTTCAGGTGCAAGTCGGCACGGCTTGCCCTTGTGCAAATTATATGAAACTTTTTTTCACGATTGTTTTGACACAAGAAGAAAAATACAAGAGTGTATGCGACTTGAAAAATTGATTTCCATTTTTTGAGGGACAACCTATTGCGTATATTTTTTATTTGCTTGTTTTTTTGGAAAGTAGCGAAGTAGCGAATACATTTCAAAAGTAGTTTATAGTTACTACATTTTGAAAAAAGTAGTTGTAGCTGTAGTTAACTACATTTGTAACAAAGTAGTTGTGGTTGGCTACAAAAAAAATGTTTTTCCAGCCACTGCCTACATACACCTACCACCCCCACACACATATTCATACACACAACTACCCACACACTTATTCCTGCACACAGACACAAACACCCATTCCTACACACACATACACATACCTCCTACACACAAACACACATACCCCCCACACACAAACACACACGCCTACATACACACTCGTGATTGCAAAAAACATAATTTGAATTCAAAATGTCAAAATTCAAATTAATTAATTTTTTTTTTTTTTTTTTTGGCTACCTATTTTTTGCAAAAAAAAAAACTACTTCTGAAAGTTAGGTAATGCTTCACAATCGTGTAATTTTTAAGTAACGACAAGAAATGTCCTATTTGATTAATTTTGATTATTTCTGATGATAACTTATTTATTTTTTCTAATGTTTTTTCTAAAAATGCAGATTCGAGTTCATAGTGTATTGAAACAACAGAAAAACACTACTCCAGGAATTACTTCTATTGAAGCAGACTTGAAAGAAAAACTTGAAACTATGAATGAGAAATTAAAGTTACAAATAAAGGATTTAAGGTAAAATTTAATCATTTTTGAATAAAATCTCTTTCAAACTGCATAAAATTTATATTTTCCATTTTGTTACAGTGAAAAGTCAACTGCTTTGACACTTGAA
Organism: Uloborus diversus; assembly: GCF_026930045.1. Taxonomy (NCBI): domain Eukaryota; kingdom Metazoa; phylum Arthropoda; class Arachnida; order Araneae; family Uloboridae; genus Uloborus; species Uloborus diversus. The sequence goes on along the minus strand of NC_072732.1, from coordinate 61,145,683 downwards.
TATGAAACACTTCAAGAAGAGCATGATAATCTTTTGCAAAGATATAATAAAATTCTAGATGAGAGAGAAAAGAAAGACTTAGAGTGGCAACATAGGTAAGTTTTTGCCCTTGAAAAAAGTTTTGAACTAAGACAACGCATTACAAAAATGAATAGCAGTAATCATAAAGTTAATCGCCAATGAAGTTAAATTTATTTCCACAGCTAAACTTAAGCAGGCATAAAATTGTGGATTTTGAACCTTTAAAATTTTTAAAATTTTAATTAATTAGTCTTTTCTTCATTGAAATAATCAATTTAAAAGTCCTTTGTTTTTGGAGTAGATTGGCATAGATTCTTTTATATAGTTCCTTATAATTAATGAATTTAGTAAAGAATACTGAAAATGCATTATTAATGATATATTTTCAGTATTTTGTATTGATTAAATTGACTGAATTGTGTTCAAAATAAATTTTTAAGAATCAGTTAAAATACAAGGACGGTTCCAAAAGTAAGTTGCTGAGGCATCTAGCTGCGAGGGGGCGGGGATAGAGATGCGATTTAGGTGGCACTGTGTAGCTAAGTTCTGTGTGCATCTGGCAGTGTCCAAGTGAAGGTCACTACGCCCTTTTAATGGTGTTAGAATAGTGACAAGATGGCCGCTATCTTTAGCTCTCCTGCTGACTGTGAAGTGCATAGCAGCATTCGATTTCTTCTGGCTAAGGAAATGAAACCAATAGAAAGTCACCATGAACTGTGTTCTGTGTATGACAAAAACCTTATGAGCTACACCGCTGTTAAATAATGGCGCCAATTGTTCCGTGAAGGATGAACTAATGTTCACGATGAAAAGCGAAGTGGCCGACCGTTTGTTGTTACCAATGACCTCGTCGAACCCTACAGTCCCGATCTGGCTCCCAGTAATTGCCACTTGTTTCTCAACATGAAGAAATGGCTCTGAACACAGCACTTCGAGGACAATGAGGAGTTGAAGGCCGCCATCGATGAATGGTTACGTATGCAGGCGGCAGAGTTCAATGCAATAAGACTTGAAATGCTTGTGCCTGGGTATTACAAAACCTAGGCCTAGGCAAAATGCCTGAATGCAAATAGCAACTATATTGAAAAATAGTTTAAGAGTTTCTCTTTCAAATGTATGTAATGAAAAGGCTCTAAATGTTAGTTTTATGTTTTTATTTACTAAAGCAACTTACTTTCTGAACCACCCTCATATTTGAAACATGAGTTAAAATTTTGCTTTCCATTATTGTAACTTTATAAGCTGTTTTGCACAACAAGGTTATTTGGCACTAAAGTTTCATCTTCCTTTTGACTGACTTTTAAAGGCTTGACCAAGTAACTGCTGAGAAAAACAGAATAGCTGCTGCACAGGAAGAACTATCATCTCAACATTTACTGCAAAATGAGATGTTAGTCGCAACTTATAAGGTAAGATTTAATCAAATATGCTTAATATTACTGTGTTACAAAAAATACCATTAATATACTTTAGTTTCAACTAAGAATAAAGCAGTTTGTATTGTATCTGCATCTGTCGATGTGCAACTTGCCTAGCACTCAAACCATTCTGTCCACTTTTTTGAAATTTGGCACAAAATTAGTTTGTTGCATGGTGGTGTGCACCAGTGCACCCCTTGAAGCGTTTATTATTATTATTTTATTATTATGCTTTTATTACTATAATTTTATAATAAAAATTTTATTATTATTATTATTTTATTTATTTTAGATTTTGTTCTTTTTTATTCCAATGTTAAACCAGAAAATAGTGCATAAGTTTAACAGGAAATATCCAACGTTGTTTAGCACAAATAAACAGATTTCAGAATACACGTGTTTCGAGGTTTCAAGGAACCCCTTTTTCAATTCAAAGGTGTGAGCTTCTAGATGTAAAGACACCCAGTAAAAGCAATGAAAATGGACAGCAGACAGTTTAAATATCAAAACAAGCAATAACAAAAGCAAACCAAGACAAAACAGAACTCAAAGTCAAGATTTATTGCATGATTCCCTCCCAGAGAAAACCGTTAAGCAATTAATTTCAGTAAAAAGACTCATAAAATACATGTTGCTGTCAAAATGAAACCGCTTATTAATAAATTAGCAATAAATTTATGTCCAAAAAAATTTTACTACGAATCAACTGCCACATTTAGCCAAAGGAAGAATAAACATAGTTCAGGAAAACAGAAAGAGGTTGGAAAACAACAAAAAGTTAAACAAGTACAAAATAAAATATGAAATGGAAATGTAAAGACAGAAAAAAAGTTCCAAAGAAAGACATTACCATAACCACCTACAATGCAACGAAGAAAAAATATGAGATCAAAGAAGAGGGGCGAAAAAAGACTACCAATTAATGAATGGATGCCACACTGCAGAAAAATACGGAATGGATTTAAGATTGTTAACTAGATTAGAACCTTCAGAATGTGGAAAGACTCCCAAAAATCAAGATCTGATGAATTTGGGCATTTCTTATGGCTTCATTTGATGTGAACTCTTTATTTACGAACGTACCGGTCGAAGGTTCATTGTTATGCCTTAAGAGTAGACTTTCTGAATTTCATTTTACTTCTAAGGAAATTGACGAGTTAATTTTTCTTACTCGGATTTGTTTAAAACAATGTTCTTTTGTTTTTAATGATAGAAACCCACTTATCCCCATTCTTAGTGATATTTACATGCATTACTTTGAAGTTAAGCTGTTCCAAAAATTACAGTTTCAATTTTATGTTCGCTATGTTGATGACTGTTTTGTTCTTATGAACCATAATGATCTTAATGTTGATGAGGTTTTGATTATTTTAAACTCTATAGATTCTCATATTCAGTTCTCGTATGAACTAGAACAAAATAACTGCCTTCCCTTTCTCGATTTTCTCGTTTCTCGAACTGAGTCTGGTTTTGAAACTACTGTTTATCGCAAATCTTTTGCTGTTTTTTTACCTCCTCATAGACTATCGTCTCATCCACCTAATCAAAAATATTCTGCCTTTAATGCTCTTGTTAATCGTGCTTTAAAGACTTGTTCTTCAGAGGAACTTCTTAATGTTGAACTTAACTATCTTAGAGTGTGGCAATTGATAGAGACTATCCGCCCACTTTGATTGATTCCATTTATAAATAGCTTTCTAAAAGACCCCAAAGTAATGTTTGAAAAAGAACTTACATCACTAAGAATTTGGTCGTTTTACCATTCTTTCCTTCTGTTAGTTTTCAGATCGCTAAGATACTTAAACGTTTCCAATTCCATGTTGTGTTTTCACCAATTAATAAACTTTCGTTCTCGTCTCTTAAGGATTCTATTGATCCTCTTAATGATTGTGGAATTTATAAAATTGATTGCATTTGCGGCCTTGCCTATATTGGACAGACCCGCCAACAATTCAATAAGTCTAGTATTGCTCAACACTGCTGGGATTCAAATCACTCCTTTGATTTCAACTCATTTAAAATTATACAGAAATGCCCAAATTCATCAGATCTTGATTTTTGGGAGTCTTTCCACATTAGAATATCGTTCTAATCTAGTTAACGATCTTAAATCCATTCCGTATTTTTCTGCAATGTGGCATCCATTCATTAATTGGTAGTCTTTTTTCGCCCCTCTTCTTTGATCTCATATTTTTTCTTCGTTGCGTTGTAGGTGGTTATGGTAATGTCTTTCTTTGGAACTTTTTTTCTGTCTTTACGTTTCCATTTCATATTTTATTTTGTACTTGTTTAACTTTTTGTTGTTTTCCAACCTCTTTCTGTTTTCCTGAATTATGTTTATTCTTCCTTTCGCTAAATGTGGCAGTTGATTCGTAGTAAAATTTTTTCGGACATAAATTTATTGCTAATTTATTAATAAGCGGTTTCATTTTGACAGCAACATGTATTTTATGGGTCTTTTTACTGAAATTAATTGCTTAACGGTTTTCTCTGGGAGGGAATCATGCAATAAATCTTGACTTTGAGTTCTGTTTTGTCTTGTTTTGCTTTTGTTATTGCTTATTTTGATATTTAAACTGTCAGCTGTCCATTTTCATTGCTTTTACTGGGTGTCTTTACATCTAGAAGCTCACACCTTTGAATTGAAAAAGGGGTTCCTTGAAACCTCGAAACACGTGTATTCTGAAATCTGTTTATTTGTGCTAAACAACGATGAATATTTCCTGTTATTCCTCGGCACAAAGGTATTTATTTATTGCTTAGTGTATAAGTTGTTTTTTATATCTGATGGAATGATCATATCATTTAAAAATTGGTACCTTTGGGAAGCCCGTAAAAAAAACTTGAGCTGGAAGTTTTCCCCTGTGTTCTAAATGTTGAAATGCTCAAATTATCCAGAAAAGGAATTTTGTTTGTAAAAACTAATGTAAATAAAAGATTTATTTTTTTATTTTTTTCATTTCCTGCATGAGTTACAATGACCGGAGAAACTACTCAGTTTGAAAAATGAATTTATAAATTGAATTGAAATATTTTGACTCTTAAATAAAAGTCATCTGCATTTATTTTCTCAGTTTTAATGGAATCATATGTTCGGTAAATTTTAAAAGTAAAATGTACCTATTAAGTTCTATTTGCAAGGTTTATTCTTCCAAAAAAAAAGAACATCAATTTGCTTATTAAGCTTGAGAAGTTTTTTTTCCGCTTTTAAACTTTGCAGTGTTTTTGCTGATTTCTGTAAGCAACAAAATTTTGTTTTGATTTAAAATATTATTATTTCAGTTGAAAAAAAAATTTAATTGAACTTTTTCCAAACTTTGAAGCTTATTGGTAATTTGAAGATATAAATATTAGTTTTTGGAATTTTTTCCCATGCTTAGGATGCTATTACACACTTTTTTTTGCAATTAATAGTTGCATTTCTAAAATATTCAAATTTTTCCCTCATGCTTAGTGTTTAGTGTATCTATGCAATTTTATGTGTATGTAAATGTTTACATGAAATTTGAATCAGTGCATTGCATTCCTGCCAACCCCTCTTCAGAGAAATTTCTTACCATTATTTTGGTACAGAAATGTTTACATTCCTGAATAAATTACTGACCTTTTTTATCTCTTAGCATAACTGCAATATACACTAAGAACTGTTTCTATTTTTTTAAATACTTATGAACTGGTTCTGCATATTTTGGAAATTATTTTTGAGAAGTTTTTATGTTATTTCAAATATGTATCTTTTATTCATATTTAGAAGCAGATAAAAATAATGAGTGAAGAGCATAAACGAACAATCAGTGATCTTCAAAAGCAATTAGATACTGCTGATATTGAAATATCACGCCTTCAAAGGGAACAACAAAAGCCTTATGGAGCACCTTCTACTCCTTCTGTTCCTGATAATAATGTTCCATTTGACATCTTTTCCCAAGAAAGACAAGAAGGAGAAGTATGTATTGTCTTTGACTTAAATTAATTTTAACGTCTCCGATGAACAAGATAATCATAATAGAATTTAGGATTTTTTTTTTTTTTTTGCAGAGTGCATTGAACTTTTACATGCAGTTAAACCTTGATAGCTCAAACCTCCTTTTCCTCAATACTCTTGATATCTCAAGAGAAAAAAAAGCCCTGCATTTTACCTAAAAAAATTATGTATTTTCTATAGTTATTTTGAAATTTATTTTTCAAACCACTGATATGTCAAAACTTTCACACAAAAGCAACTTTTAACTGCTGTTTTTCCTTGGCAATATTTGTAGTAGAGTCAGTTCTGAAAACATGCTTGCTTGTAGCTGTTTGTGTCTTTTTCCTGGAAAGTATAACAATAGGTGATATGGGTATAGTGATGTAAAATACCCGGGTATTTATTTTTAGGGGTAAATACCCAGGGTATATACCCGGGTAAATACCCAAATTGGGTATATACCCGGGTATTTATTTCAAAAATTTATATTCAACTAAAATACTTTTCTGTATGTATTCCACTATGTATATATATAACCAATCATATACAAAACAATAAATTTTTGCCCAAAAATTGTATGTTGATCACATATTCAAAGAATTATTGTGTGAAACAACTTAGCAATCTAATACGATATTTGCATTAAATGTGTTGGATATGCCTAATCAATGTTGATAGCCAAATTTCAGATATAAAAAGCCATTCTACAAAAAGTAAAAAGCTTAACTGGTTACAAAAAAGCAAACATCAATTTTTTAAGATCCTAGTCTTTTATTACCCAGTAATATGTCCCTGCATGACATCAAAATGTAACAAAATGCCGCTCAATTTTTTATTAATATTTATTTACCTATATCCTACATGTAGAAATTTCCTCCAAACCTAGTTCAAGTGTTGAGGTGTATTCTGCAGATAACTTATCAGTCCTTAGTTCGCTTAATTCATTTTGATATTTTGACTTTCACTTCATATTGTATTTCAAGCAAATGTATCGAGTGTGAGAAAAAATAGAGACGTTGCAGCTGATATGCTTTAATTTAAAGAGCAAAATAATTTAATACTAAAAATAAATGCAGTATAACAAAAATGTTAGCATAAAAATACTTGATCATTCCTTTTTCAGTAAAATGTGTTTGAAGATGTTTTACGGTTTATGTTTTTTTAAAAAGAAAATCATCACTTTTTGATATCACCTATTTTTTTTTTTCTAAAATGAGCAATTACTAGGTAATTTACCCTGCCTTAGGATAAATACCCAAAAAAATACTAACCTTCCCACCCTACATTACTTCTTGCGTGTATTAAAAATAATTTGAACACATTTTCCTCATGAAGTACCGAGGAGCAAATGCAAATGAGCAAGGCAACAGAAAACAATATTTTGCTTTTTTTTTTTTTTTTTTTGCTTATTAATGTGAAAACTGTTTCTATATTTGCCAGGTTATCAATTAAACAGCAGTAAAATAAATAACATCATAGTCTTAATAACTTTTCAGTTTATTCTTCCAAACATCCCTCATGCTTCCTTTTTTTTTTTCTTTCCTTTTGGATATGACTAACCTAGATTATGATTTTGAAATCCTGAAGTTCATCATTGAATTACTTATACTTCTCCAATTATGACATTGAAAAGAAAGATTCTTTGGTTCACGATAAGTTTCTTTCATAATTTCATCAAATCTTTCAATAAAAATTATTATAAACTGTGTTATACATATGTATGTATCGGTTTTACCAATTATTTCATATTTAGATTTAAAAAAAAAATTCCTATTCCCTTTTTTCATTTTTTTGAAAATACCCAGTTTTTGGGTATTTACCCAGGCCTTGGGTAAATACCTGGGTAAATACCCAAAAAATATTTACCTACCCACTGGGTATTTACCTGATCCACATCACTATATGGGTAAGATAATAGGAGAATGGGGCTGCAAAGGGATGCTGTAGAACTTTTTATCTCATTTTCCCCCAAGGTGCCATTCATTCAGCTTTTCTTTGGAACACATGGCCAGTTTGGAGATAAATGGTTGATTTTTTTGTAGCAGACCAATTTTCAAGCGAGAACGGTGAAAATTGTTCCTCATTATTCTGAGTTTTAATTCCTATAAAATGGCTAATGAAAACAGGGGTGCCAACTAAAGGGGAGGGGGTTCATGACACAGATTTCGCCATTGAAATTTTTAAGGGGGGTTATTTTGAGGGGTATTTTTTCATTTGGGAGAGTGCTATTGCTTTTTGTGGGAGTCTCGGCAACATTGAGGGGGGTGCATCCTTTTCCTTAGGGTGTGGGCACCTCTGATGAAAAGCTTAAATTGAATGTGCTTGCAGATAAAATAAGTAAGAAAATCAAAATTACTTTTCATTTCAAAATAACTAGTCAATTGTTATGCAAAGTACATATGAAGTGCCCTTCTCAGTCAAAATTATTACCACGTAATGATAATTCTCTAGTATTATATTTTCATCCATATTTTTAATGTCTTTTAATTCTTAAATTTAATTATTTTATTTCTATTTAACACAAACTGCCGAATGGCAACACGTAATTAAAGAAAGTGAAAAAGACGCACGAGATCGTGTTCCACGAATTTGGTCTTGAGAAAATAAAAATGACGACTTCTTGAAGTATATGTGATGTAAATAAAGTTTTGTCGATTTTTATAAAATAATGGAGTCAAATTCTTATACAAAATTAGGGTGTTGTTATAAACCTTCACAACACCCTCAGTGGTGACCTACGTTTTGGACAAGAAAAAAAGGAAAAGAAAAAGAAGACGGACAATGCTTTATTCTATGGTATGCTCTTCACTTAAAGTCATTCACTTGAAGGAAAATGCTCTGGCCTAAATTTTATTTTCGTGTAAAGATAAATTTTATCTTTGACTAATTTTTCTTTGTTTTAATTTAATTGCATTTGTTTATTTTACTTGTAAATTCTCAGTTAAATTTTAAAATGTCGGTAGAAAGTTTAGATAATGTTGAATTTACCAATAATACTGTACAAAGTGACTCAGTTTTGAGAGTTGCAACCAGATTACCTCCACTATGGAAAAGTAATATAACAGTTTGGTTTATTCAAGTGGAGGCTAGTTTCAATGTTTCACGTATAACAAATGATGAGACGAAGTATAACTACTTGTTATCCGCCATTGACGCAGATACACTTAGCGCTGTTACGGATTTAATTATAGCTCCTCCAGAGGGAAATAAATATCAAGCTTTAAAAGATAGATTCGTTAAAGAGTTTTCCGATTCGTAATCAAGCCAAATACGGAAACTTTTGTGTGAACTTACATTAGGTGATAAAAAAACATCTGTTTTACTTCGACAAATGAAAGAACTTTCACGAAATTCAATTACTGACGAATTTTTAAAAACCATTTGGTTAGAGCGTTTGCCAACAAATATTCAAGCCATTTTATCAGCATCAACTTCAGAGTTGACTGAACTGTCCATTTTAGCTGATAAAATTCATGAAATAAAAATGGAGCCATCAGTTTGCAAAATTTCAGAAACACTAAAACATAGTGAACAAATGACGCAAATATCAAATTTGCAAAATCAAATTGAGCATTTAACCATGCGAGTTTCTGAATTAACTAAAATGGTATCAAAACGTTCATTTTCAAGAGGTCGTAGTAATCATAGATATAGGTCCCAATCTAGGAGTAGACGAGTTCCAACACCCTCAGATAATCAAAATACATCTGAGTTTTGTTTTTATCATGAAAAATTCGGCGATAAAGCATTTAAATGTCGCCAACCATGCAGTTATGATGCAGTTCAAAAAAACTTGCCATAGCTGCTATGTCTAATAACGATATTTACCCTGACATAGCAGCACATAAACAGTGTAGATTACACATAATGGATAAAAGTACGGGATTAAATTTTTTGGTTGATAGTGGCAGTGATATTTCTTGCATTCCTGCCCATTTTTCATTCAAAGCAAAAACTCCCATCACTTACGTGTGTGCTGCGAACGATTCAAAAATAGCTGTGTACGACCACAAGGTGTTAAATATCAACATGGGATTGCGTAGAATATATCAGTGGCCATTTGTTGTAGCAAATGTTTCTTGCCCAATTCTAGGAGCAGATTTTTTACAAAATTTTTCACTACTAGTAGATTTAAAGAAGTCGAGATTAATTGATTCAGTCACTGGTTTGACAACGAAGGGAGAGTTAACTAAAACTCAATATAGTGGAATTAAATTAGTCTCGGATAATATGGTGTACAAAGAATTATTTAAAGATTTTCCCGAGTTATTGAATCCTATCCCAAATTTCAAAAAACCAGTCAGTCACGATACTGTCCATTATATAGAAACAAAAGGACCGCCTTTATTTTCTAAGCCCCGACGTTTACATCCAAAGGTATTAATCGAAGTTAAAAAAGAATTTCAATACCTTATGGATCAAGGAATATGCCGTTCTTCAAAATCTCCTTGGGCTTCTCCTATTCACGTGGTACCAAAAGCGGATGGATCTTACCGTATTTGTGGTGATTATCGAAGGTTAAATTCGGTCACTGTGCCTGACCGTTACCCTGTGCCACACATACACGATGTAACGAACATTTTACACGGCAAGAAAATTTTCTCTAAACTCGATATTGTTAGGGCATATTTTCACATTCCAGTTTTCAAAGATGATATTCAAAAAACTGCAGTTACCACACCATTTGGTAGTTTTGAGTTCTTATATTTAAATTTCGGTTTAAAATGTGCAGCAAATACGTTCCAAAGATTTATTAACGAGGCACTTTCAAATGTAGACTTCGATGTTGCTTATTTAGACAACATACTAATTTTTTCCGAAAATGAAACGGAACACTTAGAACACATGAAAATTGTGTTAGGTAGTTAGGTAGGCTTGCCAAATATGGTTTAAATGTGAATATTTCCAAAAGTGTTTTTGCTCAAACTGAAGTATCATTTTTAGGACATGATATTTCTTTTGAAGGAATTAAACCTTTAAAATCAAAAGTTGAAATCATTCAAAATTATCCTAAGCCAAAAACAATATCAGAGCTTCTACGATTCATTGGATTAATAAATTATTTTAGAAGATTTGTTAAACATGCAGCAAGACTGCTTACCCCTTTAACAGATCAAATAAGAGGATGTAAAAAGAATGATAGCACTCCTATTGAATGGTCTCCAATTTTGAATGACGCATTTGTCAAAGCTAAACAAAGTTTGATTGGCGCTGCATTAGTCTTTCCCTCGCAGGATGGGCAGTTAGCATTACACACTGATGCTAGTGATTTCTCCATTGGTTCAACCTTAAGTCTGCAGACTAAAGAAGGGTTGAAACCAATAGCATTTTTTTCAAAAAAAATGAATACTGCTCAGTTAAAATACTCGGTTTTTGATAGGGAATTATTAGCCATTTATGAATCAGTAAAATATTTTCGACATTTCATCGAGGCGAAAGAATGTATAATATACACTGATCACAAACCAATAAAATTTGCTTTTCAAAAGAAACGAGATACCTACACAAATAGGCAAAGTAGATGATTATCCTTTATCTCTGAGTTTACAACTGACATTGAATATTTGCAAGGTAGCTCAAATGAAGCAGCCGATGCCCTTTCTCGAATAAGTACAATTAAATTTCCTACTTCGCTAGATTACGCTAAGTTAGGTGTTGAACAAAAATCTGACTTAGAACTTAAATCTGCTTTAGAAAATAAGGAATCTAATGTAGTATTAAAATTACTTACTATGCCTGATTCAAAAACTGAAATATTTTGTGATATTTCTACAGGAGAAGCACGACCTTTTCTAATAAAAAGTTTTCGTAAACAAGTTTTTTTAAACCTACATAATTTAACACACCCAGGTATAAAAGGTTCGACTAAGCTTATTAAGCAGAGATTTGTTTGACCTTCAATGGCTACGGATATCAAAGTATGGGTTAAAGAGTGTTTAAACTGCCAAAGATCAAAGGTTTTCAGGCACACTAAAACTGAAGAAGGAAAATTTGATATTAACACATCTAGGTTTGCCCATATACACATTGATCTAATAGGACCACTTCCAGAATCTGAAGGAAAGAATTACTGCTTAACGGTAATTGATAGGGCAACGCGATGGCCAGAAGCATATCCTATTTGTGATATGACAGCACCAACTGTCGCTAAGACGTTGATGTCTGAATGGATTTCAAGATTTGGTTGTCCAGAAAAAATTACATCAGATCAAGGTCGTCAATTTGAGTCTGAGCTATTTCGACAATTAACTCGATTCATTGGTGCCGAAAAGATAAGAACTTCACCATACCATCCTCAATCAAATGGTCTTATTGAGAACTGGCATCGACCATTAAAATGTGCTTTAAAAGCTCGACGAAATGAAAAATGGACCGAAGTTCTTCCCACCATACTCCTAGGATTCCGTGCAGCAATTAAAACGGATCTGAATGTTTCACCAGCCGAACTTGTTTATGGAACTTCACTTCGACTTCCAGGAGATTTTTTCCATGAACATTCGGTTATAAAAAGCCCTGAAACTATGATACAGAAGCTAAGAGATACATTTCACGATTTTGCTCCGTTACCGACAAAATCACATTCTAATATTAAGCCTTTCGTATCACAAGACTTAAAAACTTGCACCCATGTTTTTATCAGAAATGATGGGGTGCGGAAAAGTCTTCAGCCGCCATACAACGGACCTTATGCAGTCATCAAGCGCGGCGCGAAAGTGTTCAAACTAATGATAAAAGGCAAAAATGTCACTGTGTCTGTAGACAGGCTAAAACCAGCATTTCTGTCTGCTGACAAGGACAATGTTAACCAACCAGAAGAAGAAATGCGTAAAAAAGATGAAGAAACTTCATATAGGACAAAATATGGACGAACAGTTCACTTCCCAAAGAATTATGGACATGTCATTCGTGGTTAATGCGTGACTTTCGGCAACGCATTTATTATCATCATTACTGGGAAGGGGGTACTGAAGTGCCCTTCTCAGTCAAAATTATTACCACGTAATGATAATTCTCTAGTATTATATTTTCATCCATATTTTTAATGTCTTTTAATTCTTAAATTTAATTATTTTATTTCTATTTAACACAAACTGCCGAATGGCAACACGTAATTAAAGAAAGTGAAAAAGACGCACGAGATCGTGTTCCACGAATTTGGTCTTGAGAAAATAAAAATGACGACTTCTTGAAGTATATGTGATGTAAATAAAGTTTTGTCGATTTTTATAAAATAATGGAGTCAAATTCTTATACAAAATTAGGGTGTTGTTATAAACCTTCACAACACCCTCACATACATAAATATAAGTACCGTGTGAGTAATTGTGAGAGTTACTAGTGTAATCTTTTCAAAACCTTGATAACTCAAAAACTTGATATCTCGAATTTTTTCTCATTTTGAGAGATTTGTTTTGTTACTTTGTTTAAATAAAAGACTTAAATGGTAAAACTCTATAATTTTTCTGTACTTTCATCCTAAGCGAGCGTAATTTGACACTGTAGTATATTTTTGTGTAGATCTCTCAGTCTTCTCAATTATTGTGATTGTTTAATTAGTAAAGCTCTATTCAATTGCTTTTAACTTTTCTTTCTAGGGCTCAGAAAGCACTGACGAAATAACCACCCCTGTTCGAGTAAGTTATTTAAATTTAATGATTTTTTACAACTTGTGCCTAGCTATTTAAATATTGTGTTACAATTAGATATATTTTATCACTATATATATTTTATCACTCATACACAAGATGAATATCACCATTTATAAGTTTTGAAAGATTGTGTTTCAAAGAAAAATGATTTTATAACATACTAAATTTTGTTTTTTAGCAATTATCACTTGCTACCATTCCAACTTCTGGTTTCTTGCCATTTGATAAATTGCTACAGTCACAACTTGAACCTGGAAGTAAGCATAGATTTTCAGGAGTATATTTTTATAATTTGATAAATTTTAATATATAGGCATACAACTTAATTTTTTCAATTGTAATTTTTAAAATCCATTTTTTGTAATTATTTATTTCATTTTTTCTTCTTAGAAATAAGCTTCAAACTTTTACTATTAAAAAAAGTCTTAGATTTCGAAAATTTTAGATTTAAATAATTTTTGTGGTTTGAAATGCCCAAAATTATCTAAATTAATCCAATCACCAATGGGCAATTAATTTTGAGGGTGTGATTTTTATAAATTGCTAAATCAAAATATTTCCACTAATTGATGTTGATATAATTCTGTCCTGTTTATACTTTTCCTGTTTTATGAGAAAAAAGTAGCATAAAATACATTGCACAATGAACTTTAATTTTATTACAGCTTCCATTATTAAAGTTAGTGTTTTCAGAGAGAATACTGAACATTTAAAAAATATTTAAAGGTGTTTTTATTTTTATTTCTTTAATAAAAGCATCAGAAAGCTAATATTATAAATTTCTAAATACAGTCGAACCTCGTCACCTTTGGGACTGTCAACAAAGTGTTGTCATAGCCGGAGCGACGTCATATCCAGAATAGTTTAAAAATTCATAATTAAACATTAGTTAACAACAAAATTTGATTTAATGAAGAAATTAATAGCATTATCTATGTTTTTAATTAGATTAAACTAATGCAAATTTGAATTATTGGTAATTATAACCAAAACTATTTTTAAAAAAAACTTTCACTCTTTTTTTCCCCCAATTCTAAAATACTTTCCAATAAGTGTCGCTAAACTTTTGAATAACATTTTTAACACTCCCCCCTTTCCACGAAACTATCAGCAAGAAAGAAACTAATTCAAGACTCTTCACTTTTCTTTGCAATTTGATTAGATTTTGACGGCTAAGCCTCACCTTTTGAAGGTGAAAAAACCCTTTCAAATTCTTTTATCCACTTTAGAGTTGTGTGTCCCTTTTCAATCTAATGAGGAACTCTTATCTCTTTTTCTCTCATGGGAGAAGCTTCTAGTGACCACCTACAGCTTCAGTTAGCTATGATCTTTCTCTTCTGCTGTTTCCCTCTTCCAGTATTACAATCCACCTGCTTTAAAGTCCCTTCTATTGTCCCTCATCTTGTCAAAATCTGAAACTTGTACCTTTCAGAACTTATCTACTCGCCACCGCCATTCTTGAGGTGTCATGTCTGGTCAAATCTCTTGTCAGAGTCTGAAGTTCCTACAATAAACATTTCCAGGTGTTTTCATTATTTTGCTGAAAATGTTTCAGTTGCAAAGAAATATTTGATCTAGTCTGCGCATTTCTAAGTGTCGTTGTAACCAGAGTTGCACCAAAAAAACTCATAAAATCTGGAGCCACTTAATGTTAAAATAATGCGGCATAATTTCGGGACTTTGAAAAAGTGATGTGACATCCAGAGTGTGGTGTGAAAAAATTTTCAATTTTTCTGGAGTGGAAATAAACCCCTACAGAGAAAAAAACTTTTCCAAAATTTTTGGGTTTCTTTCTGCCCATGCTCATCTCTACACACATCAAATAAAAATATATTAACCTTTTTACTGAAACATTTCTACTAATTGATATAATAATTCTGCTTTGTGTATATGTTTACAGTGTTATAAGAAGAAAAGTAACAAATTAAACATAGGTGTGTAGGGAAGTTAAATTATCTTACAGCTTATGTTATTCAAATTAGTGTTTTGATACTGAACATGAAAAAATATTGATTGAAGCACTCTTATTTTAAAAGATTAAATACTTTAATTTGTTCAGCTGATAATTAAAAGTTTTAAGATGACTTTTTCTCCCGTTCAGCCCCTGCAAGTCTTGCATCTACACATGATTCTGAAAAATTGCTTACTGATTTAAATGCTGCTAATAAGAAAATAGATCATCTCAGTGAGGTAATGTTTGAATGTCTTTTTTAAAAGTCAGTGTTTATTTTTATTTATTTATTTTTTATTTATTTATTTATTTTTTTCACATCATGATCATGAGGCTTGCAGTAGTTGTTTATTTATTTGTGCATAGCTTGGTTCTTATAGTGTCAAAAAAAAAAAAAGACCTTCAACAGAAAAATGGAGTCCTCCTAAACTTGATTTTGTTAAATTTGGTTCTGAGATACCTGTTTTAAATGTCCAAGAAGTTAACACATTAGTTTGTGCATTATTTATGATAATAAATCACTATAGCCATTTGAAGTGCATCACTTAGATTTTGAATAGTGTCCTAAAGAAGCTTTGTGCTTCACATCTTTTTCTCAGGCAGAAGTTTAAAATAAATAAAGAATAAACAATATCCCATTGAAACAAGGGCGCTCATATGCAAAATTGTAAGGGGGGGCTCAAATATTTTCCTCGTGGTTTAGCTGGATATTTTCTCCATAGAAACCGATTTCAGGACAGATTAGAGTCATTAAAATTTGACATTTTTAATTATTTATTCATTAATGGCTGGAGAAGAAATGTTTTTACGTTTTTGCAGAGAAAAACGTACTAAAAGCAAGAAAGTTCTATTTTCAAAGGAGGGGGGGGGGCTCGAGCCCTCCCTTGCCCCCCTATATGAGCGCCCATGCATCAAAATAAAACTTTTCAGACACCTGGGAACTTGAACTGTTTTCAAGATTTTGCAGTTGTTCATGATTAGCAATAAATCCCTTTAAAAAAAGCAAACTAATCCCGACATGAAACTGTGTACAGATTCAAAAATTGTTTATTGGCAAAAGACAAGCAAATACAAATTATTATAAAGAATCTCTACACAGCTGATGGGTACACCAGTTTCCTTGTGAGTCACATGCTGTGAAAGAGTGAGAATGCAACTGCCAAATTCTGGTGTGCAAAAATGACAGAAGTTTGACAGGTGTCAATTTTTCTGTATAAATTCTTCCTCTCCATTTAACTTTGTAATAATTCTCTTGTTAATAAATATTTTGTTTTATTCATGATGACTGCGTTTTCTCTTTAATCGTATATTATCTTATGTATACATAAAAGCAGGACCTTGTTTAAAGCTTTCTCCTATTTTAAGCTCTCCAAATATCAAACTGTTTTCAAAACCAGGAAAAATTACTTCTTCAGTGACATAGAGATTTGAAATAGGAATACTCTGCCAGATACTTTCAGTTTGATGTAGTTGTAAGAGGACTCTCGATCTGCATTCAGATTTAATAAATTGACTTGAACCAGCCTACATGAACCCAAATTCTGGCTGTTACTTTTGTATTTATTCTCTTTGAAATTATTTTTGTAAATTTTAAAAGCATCCCAATTTTTCTTTTGTCTATATTTTAGTTTGATTTTATTGTATTTTTTTTTTTAGCTCTTGAATGATAGCGAAAGTGCCAACCTTCGATTTGGTGAACAAATAAGAGTTCTTAAGGAAGAAGTAAGGAGATTGGAGAGAAACAAAGAAAGAGAACAACATGCAGAGAATTTAGAGTATTTGAAGAATGTTTTCATTAAGGTAAAGTTTTTTAGATATTTACATAAACCATTGAACTATAATACTAAAAGGAAATAGAACTCCTCATTCTTCAGCTGTTAGGCTAATGGTCCAATTTTTGAGCGAGTTTGGAAAGCACTTTGCATAATAAAACAGCTTTTTTAATAGGAAAAGACTGCTTCTTTTGCCATCCCTAGTGCAACAGATTAAGGACTCAAAAAATGTATAGCAAACAAAAGTTGAGTGTAAATGTGAAAAGAGCTCTTATTTTGCCATATTCACTTGTGTAAAAAAGAGACCCCTAAGTTCTCTCTCCTCTTAGTATTACAGCTCCGATTGCATGAACATACATTGCAAATCTCCTCATAAATTAATCATTAGAACAAAAATTATTTCGCCAGTTCAAACAGGGAAAAAATTTTTAACTTCAGTAATTCAAGACTAAAATTATGACAAGATCTGTATTTTTGATCCATGTTATTTGGTTGAATCAGTAAAAGAAAGTAAATATACATTATTAATTATGTGTACATTCAATAAAATTGTTTTAATGTTTAAAATGTATTTTTTAATTTGCCTTGCTTACTGGAAAACAAACGTCCAATAATAATAACGCTTAATGTTTGCTTTACCTAAATATGTAAATTTAAAATTTTTCAAACATCAAAAATGAATATGTATACTGTGCAAACACCTTTGTATGTAAAATTTTCTTATGATCATTTTCTTGAAAATTAATAAGATTTTAAAGGGTTAATGCAATTTTGAAGCCTGCCCTTTTTGTTATTATTATTATCATTAATTTATTTTAATTTATTTATTACTATTTTCTGTTGTTGAATTTTTTTTTAAATTTATTTATCAATATTTTTTATTATTATTATTTTAGTTTTCCACTTTACAACCTTGCAGTGAAAAGGCAATGCTAATACCTGTTTTGACTACAATGTTAAAACTTAGTCCAAATGAGCAACAACAGTTGAAAGAAATTGCTGGAGGTAAAGTATTTTAAAATAATAATGTTTCTAACATGTGTCTTAAAAGACTTCTATGTATTATTCAATGTGTCAATGTTATGAAAAGTGATAATTTGTTAACATTGTATATGAAGAAAAAGAAAAAAGCAATCATTGGTTTCTTAAAATTTGCTTGTCAAATTTTAATTTTTGACTAGCTGCATGCCGGGCGTTGCACGGGCTACCTAAAAAATGAAAGAGATGTTTTTGTAGTACTCTGACATCAGTTTCAAACGAGGAAAGATTGATTACGTGAAACTAAAGCATCAAGACTTAACAAATACCATTAAGCATTAATTTAATACCAAGTCATCAAATTCCACTTAAGCTTTTGTTAAAAATCATTAAAAAGCAAATTTTTTTTTGTTCAACTCTGTTTCCTTTAAAGAAATCCAAAACAATCACAATTTAACGTGTTCTTTTTTCTAAACAGGATGGAAAAAGAGAGTTATTATAATTTGAAAACTCACCCATGTGAAGGGGAAAAGTTCAAAAAAAAAAAAACATAATTAGTCGCACAGTTTAAAATTAACCAAAGTATGAGGCTGGTAATGATAAACTTACACTACAATAAATAAACATAACTAAAGAAATAACTTTCATATGCTGAAAAGAGTTATTTATTAACACAAAAGTAAAAAGGCAACAGAAAAAAATAAAAATCATTGCTTAGAATAAACCAAACAAAGCTAATTTACAAAAAATTTCTAAACGAAAAAATTGCTTTAAAGGGTAGTTTTAGGATTTATATATCAGAATAAAATGTAAATTAAACTAATTTAAAATAAAATTCTAGATGCGAACATTTTTTAAAGATTTGGACTGCAGCCAAAAACTTCCCTTTTGAAACAATTATTAGAACTTAATTGCTCACCCATATGCAAAATGGCAACAGGAAAGAAATAAAAATTCCTGAATAACGTAATGTTAATTTACATTTTAATTAATATCTCTGCTAATTAAAATCTTACAGTTACAAAATTGGTTTTATTGTTTTCTTTGGAAATTTTCGAATTGATCGGTATCTCCTTCGACTCTGGATTCGCAGTGATTCTCGAGAAGATAAATCTTCAGATGGACAGACAGACGGGCACAAACAGATTTTAATAGTATGGATGCAACATTTTAGAAACATGTTAGTATAAAAAGTTAGATAAAACTTTACTTTTTGATGATTTCTTTTTTCAGTACTTAATTTAGCAAAGAAGAAAATTTTTTATTAGTTTTGATCACAAGTCTTAAGACTTCTTAGGTGAGAGCAGACTGCGAATTCTCTAGGCCTTGCCTCCGCATCCATGAAAAGAAGAAACCTTAGAAAGCATATTTTCTTGCAAAATAGTCTAGACCAGAACTATCAAATAAAGTGCATAATGAGGGCTGTGTAACTCTGTCATTGAAAGCAAAGAGCATGCCAAGGACAAAGCAATACACAACCAAGTATGAAAATGAAACGAAAACAACAAAGCAAGCTGAAACACCTAAAAATGACAGACCATCAAAAAAAAGAAACCCCACATCACCTAAACAACTCCAGTCAGAAGAATAATGCCCTGCATGATAAAGTTGTCTTTAAATTTAGCTTTGTTTTTGGAATCCAAAAGTTTTTCTCTGTTAAACCTGGTTTTAACCCTAGAGAAGTCACGCTTCAGTCGATTCCCCGCCCGTTGTCAGATATTTCGCTCTATCCCACCACCCCTTATTCTAATAATGGGGCCCATCTGTGTAGCTGAAGGTCAGACTCTCCCCACCCCACACACTTAGTTCTGAGAATTTTCTTCGGTATTTCAATGTTGCATAGCTTTTGGAAATTAATGTTGGTTATTTAGACCAATAGCGCGCCATCCTAGTCAGGTGTCAGTTCTCCCCGGCACTTCCTTTCTTCTGCTTTCGTCTCACGGATCACTACGGCGGGGAAAAGACCAAAGCACGAGCACTAGCGTAACAAAAGGAAACGCGACTTCTCTAGGGCTAATACATTGCAGAATATGATTAACAGCTTCTGTGGTGCTGCATGAAATACTGTTAATAGAATTGGCTGACTTAAGTCTGAATAATTCATCTTTAGTCATACAATTGAGGCAGTGAGAAGCAAAGGGATGTAAGTGGACTTTAAAGTTTTAAGTAAAACATGCTTTAAGTTCAGAGCCTAAGTAGGCTTTCAAAGAAATTTTGTTCTAAATCTTGCTGTATAGCAGCATCTATCAGAGCTACTAGTATATATCTTACTCCACAACAGAGAAGAGGCTTTCTTAACTTTTGCTCTAATAATCTCAAAATTTTTAGTTGTGACACTAACGTCCCTTAACTTCTCACTGCCTCAATCACAGGTGATCCTGTTGAGAAAGATTTCAAACTTTCTATCTTTAACTGAGCAATTTCCTTTACTGGTGAGAAAATTTCTTAACTAAAATTTGCTGAAATATTTGGAGTTTTTCCAATGTTCCGTGTTAAATTTTGTCTCATAATTGCACTAAGAATAGTATTATTCTTTCACTCTGCTGAGCCAAAATGGCAATTACAATTTGATCACAAATATGCCACATTGATCACATATAAGCTAGAAATTCTAGTAAAAAATATAAATATTACAGCCAATGAAATGAGGTGAAAAAAACTTTGATTCTGTTCACTTATACTTGCTATGATTTAACAAGAGGTAACTTTGTTAAAAAAATGAGTGTATCCTTAAGAGTAGAAATATCAACAAGTAAATTTTTAATAAAGTTATATTTTTTAAATGTTTCTTGTTTAATGCATAGATGTTGATCCAGCTGAGTCGGCCAGTTCTGGATGGGGGAGCTATCTTCATCGGTGGTCAGGTCTTGCATAAAGAATTTGCAGAAGCAGCAACCTTGTATTTAAAGCAGGCTCATGAAAATAGTGTTGGAACTTCAGTTTATCTCAAAGTTTATATTTAAAATATTCTATCTTTATGTCTTTAAAATATATTGATTTTTATATTTTGCAGTATCTGTTAGTCATAGAAATGAATTTAATGTTTCACTCATTAACATATCTGTCACAACTTTTCTCATGCTCATATTTGTAAACCTAAATACAGAAAAATCGACTATTAACATGCTCTGAGCCCAGCTAGGCTGGTCCTAGTTAGTTTTATGCAAGATTAAATACAGTTACCTTTATTTCAAAACTAAATTATTGGACAAAATTTGAGATTTTTACTGT
Source organism: Uloborus diversus (assembly GCF_026930045.1). Classification (NCBI taxonomy): domain Eukaryota; kingdom Metazoa; phylum Arthropoda; class Arachnida; order Araneae; family Uloboridae; genus Uloborus; species Uloborus diversus. The sequence continues at coordinate 61,124,699 of NC_072732.1, read as the reverse complement.
AGTTTTCAAGTAATTGCAGTTTTACAAAATCTGTTGGGGATTTAATGGCGTATGACACAGTGAGAAACAAAGGGGTGTAAACGTACTTCTTAAAGTTTGGAGTAAAAAAATTTAAAGTTTAAACTGTGGATAGGCTTTTACTAAAAACTTTCTAAATCATGCTGCACAGCATCACTTTCCAGGGCTACAATCAACAATCTTTTTCCCCAAAACAGATGAGAGTTTCTCTTATTGTTTATATTTAGCTACGCCCAAATATTTAGTTTTGGCACTTACATCCCTTTTGCTTCTAGGCGCTAGTTTTCCATGTTTTAAACATTGTTTTATTTTTTCAATTACTTCAGATAAATATTGATATTGGTATGCTTGCTAAATACTATTTAATGGTAGTATAAATATTTAGTTAGAATCTTCCTATTAATGCTAAATTTTATTTTTCTGTTTTCTAATCATGTTAATGAAAATAAATGCTTCTGTGTGATTTTCTTTGCTTAATTTTTCTAACACTTCAATCTTACTTCATTGCACTAATTTCTCACTATTTATGTTACTTTCTCATACTTTATGTGAGAAATGTTTTTATTTTAATCTAGTCATTTTCACCCATATATATATATATATATATATATATATATATATATATATATATATATTTAACATATATATATATATATATGTTAAAAACGTATTAAATAGGAAAAAATTAGAGTACCATAAACCAGAAGCCCCTAAGATGTGCAAAGCAGCCAAACAAATAAGCCAGGTAAATATAAACATCAATAGAACAAGAAACAGACAAGGTTACAACACAGATAAATGACAGAGATGAAGCCAGTACTTTTCAGCAGTGGAAACTTCATCCTATGGTCGAAAGACCAAAAATTTTAATACTAAAACTAAGAATAGGATGTCCAATTCCGAAAAAGTCAACATTCAGGAATACATTGGGCAAAAGCACCACATGGGAAAAATGAATGCAGATTTTTGGAGTTAGGATCTAAAACTAAGCGCTGGGGTTTTGTCTCAGACATTAGAAGCCAAGACTATCAATAGTGTCCCTCCACCCTACCGCCAGCAAAAATGAAAAGTCTTACCTATGTCCTCCATCCCTCAGTTGGTTGATAAAATGAGTAATAAATGTGCTTATAGGAACTAAACACTGGGGGTTCCGCATTCAACTGACCACCTAACGTCATTTGAATGTCGGTTAACGTCAGTTGAATAACATCAACTGCTCTTCTTAGGCTAACAAGAGCTTCTGCCTTGCACCCCAGAGCTCTCGGTCAAGAAAACTGAGATGGGCACAGTAGGCCTTGGCCCCACCGAGCTGTTGTGCCATTTAGTTTAGTTTATATGGAAGATTAAAATAAGAACATGAACCTATTCCTTACTGACAAACTTTGCACTTGCTTAACAAGATTACTTCCTGACCTTTCATATGTGAAAGCCAACCGAGTGTAGTGGTTAGGGCAGCTGTTTTTCACCGAGACAACCTGAGCTCCATCCCTGGCGTGGACATAAAAATGAGCCCTCCTCCTTCTCTGCCATTCAATATGGCAGTCCTAAGGCTTTGGGCTAAAATGCAGGGAGATGGTGGAGGTAAGGTAAAGAGGCCAACTGATGAGTTTTGTCTATTTTTGACATTACAACCATCTGTGTGTAATGTTGTAACCATTTGATATCATGTAAGAGATTTTCTTCATATTTCAGCCTGATAATTGACTGTAATGCGTAAACTCAATGTGCATTGACTTGGGAGAAAAGCTTAGGTGAAGCACCTAAACAAGAGAACCTTCTCTTGTTTAGGTGCAAGTCATATCTCAACTTGTTTGCACCTTCTGTTTGTGTACTACCATGCATTCTGACATAAATCTCATAAGGGCTGCACTTGATCTTTCATTCACTCTTCACGACTTGGAAATGTTTCAATGTTATGTGATGCAGTTCTTATTCTTTTGAATCGTGTGTTTTTTTCCTTCTACACAAAAGTCTAAAATGCTATTACATTTTATGAAATTTATAATCTAAATATAGTTTTTTGTAGTTGATATTGCTGTACCCTTCTGACAGTTAAACTATTTGCATTGCATCCTTAACATAAATTTGCACTTAAGCTTATCAATAAACAGGTGTAGAATGAGGACACCTATGTTTCCTGAGGAATATTGCTCTCATCAACAAGTGAGGCATTTAAGGCTAATATATTGTTCTGTAAAATCTAACTTATTTTGGTACTTCTGATTGCAACCAGGGCTTATTTTCAAGAAACAAGGGGCAAGATTCCTATATTCTTCTGAACTTCTATTTGTATGTAAATAGTCGAAATTTTGTTCAAAGTCCTTTTAGAAACAAAAGAGGTATAGGAGTTGAACCACCCTTATAAATTAATCTCTGGTTTCATTACCCAATTAATCAAATATTAAGACTTTAAAGACCAAACCACTGGAGCATAATTGACGGAGATACTATTCTTTTGAAAACATATTAGTCATTATTTGGCATTATTTTTCTCATGAAATTACTTTAAATACATTTGTTAGCTATGATACAAATTTATGTTAGCAATTACAGATGTTATTATGTTCCAAACATTCCATGAATTATTTATTGTTCCGGTATTTTATACTTGTCTAATGTAATGTGTCACGTTTTCATTATGTGTTATTTATTGCTCAGAATATTCAAGATATTTTAAATGGTTTATTTTTAGAAATGAATAAATGAGTCTCCCTCCCCTCCAGGTCAAATAATTGACTTGTATACAGTACTTCAACTAAGGAGGGGGAGCAGTGGGAGGTCACTGCAACCTCCCAAAAAATTCCTTATTCAGAAAATTTTGTGCAACAGTTCGGCAAAGTTGGTGAGAGTATTGCATGATTGCAGCTTTTTTTTTTTTTTTTTTGAATACCCTGCCTCTATTTGCTTTAGATGCAAGTGGTAGTGTGTGTCTGTGATATCTTGTCTGTTCTTTATATTTTGTCAATTATCATTCATGAAATTCGGTATTTCATTTGGCAAATTGAGAATTTTCCCCTTTCCCAAAATTTACATTCAGGGTGCCCCTAGCTTCATATAAAAATAGATTTTAGTTATTTCTTTTTAAAGTTTCTTTTAATTCTCTGATTTTTAATTTTCAAACCATAAATATTACATTATATGAAAAGTGATCTGAAAATCTTTGTGGTAAAATATAAATATAAGTAATAAGAAACTCGTATGAAGCGTGAATCATTTAGGAAATCCTGCTGATAGCGCTTAAGGCTACAGTGAAGCCATAAGTAATTGATATTGTGTGTTGAGTGCTCCTGCACTGATAAAGGCTTTGAAACAGCTACAAGTACTAGTATTTTTTCACCAGTTGGGCTTAAATTGCAATCATTGTTCTCTCTATTTGCACACATTACATTATATATTTCTGTAGTGTCTGTTTTTTAATCGAATAGCAGGGAACCTCTCTCCCGTCTAGAATCGCACAGCATTTCTGTAAAATTTAAAATTTTTACCAAACCATATTTTCTTCGGCAAAACACTAGTTCAAAAGGAGATTAGTGTATAGTAATGATTTTTAATGTAATTTTTTAGAAATGTTATAAGTGCCTTGTAACTTTTATTGTCAATATAATTTATTGAAATTGTTAAGATTATTCTGTTATAGAATGATGCAGTTGGTGCTGTATGTACTGTCACTATATTCAAATAAATATTTTTGTATGTATGAAGTTCTATTTGTTTTCTTTTTTTTTCAATACAAATAAAAACAAAAATTACCAGCAACAGATTCTGACTTTTAGTTTAGCTCAATATAGTGATTTTTACCGAACGAACAGTGCCCCCCCCCCCCCTGTTAGCAATGTTGAATTTCTATTAAGACATTGTATTCAACAAATTATTAGGACCTACAAAATTTTAGTTTTTATATACACTCAGGAATTTTAAAATAGCGCCCCAAGAAGGAAGCATTGGATTGAAGTGAAATTTAATGTACAGAATAATACAGATGATAGATACCACTTGATCTCAAAATCTAGACAATTAAACAAATACAGGTTAAGAAATGAGACAAATACCATGCTACTTGAATAGCGTGTTGGACCACTTTTTGCTGCAACACATGCCGCAATACGGTCCGACATTGAGCTAATTAATCTTCTGATGTTGTCCTGAGTCAGATGGACCCCCGAATTATGAACAGCCAACTCTCTATTTTGCACAGCGACATCTGGCGTTTCAGCTGATTCCATACTTGCTCTGTAGGGGACAAGTAGGGGAGTGGGCTGGCCGTGGAAGAGTCTCAAAAGGAAGTAAGAAGTCTAGAGCAACTCTAGCTATGCAGACGAGCATTATCTTGTTGGAAAATTGCTCACGGGAGGCCATTTAGGCAGGGGTGCCCATCCCCCCAAGTTCAATGGCTTAAATTCCCCCTCCCCAAAAAAAAATTTCTCAACCCTCTTCCCCCCCCCCCCTTTTTTTATTTTCTAGTTCTCTTTTTTATTTTTTAAAAATATATTAATTTATTTTTTTAACAATTTTTTATTTATTTGTTTATTTATTTACTTTTAATCATTATTTTATTAGAAACTAGCCACCTTCGGCGACCAGCTGGTCCGCCTTTTTACGCCAGGGTTGCCGCCTTCGGCGGCTGCTTAAATAAGTTTCGTGGCGGTATCAATCAATCTATATCTATATCATTATTAATATAAATAAAATATTTTCTAGATCTATCTCCAGTTCCGTCATTTGGAATATTTTTAAAGGAGGGGGAGGGGAGACACAAACGGCTTGCTCTGCATGCAAATTTTGTCGAAAAATAACAAAAAACAATTTACTTTTACTTGAAAGCATCGTTTTTTCAAAGTCATGGTGTGTGGGGGGAGGGGGCACTGACACCCCATTGAAGTTCCTTAAATGACGGGCATGTCTCTTTCTTGCTGTCCATCTACTATATCGACCTCTGCATTTGTCTGTCTATCTATCTATCTATACGATCTATGCGTCAGAGCCGTGTCCAAGGGGAGGGTTTTAGGGGTTAAACCCCTCCCATTGGGGAAAAATAATTGAAAAAAAAAACAAGTGAAGAAAAGTGCACAGCTGGCTTAAAACTAACTTTAATGTTAAATTTTGTGTACAGCATTTTTTAAATCATATTTTAAAAATCAGTGATGGAGGAACCATTAAACAGGCTGTCAAACAAAGCATTCACTGTGTTTAATATTGTTTTTCATAAGGAGGTTATGATGATTTGGTCGTTTCACAAAAAGAGATGAGTGTTGTCACTATAAAGATGCATTGTAATCTCGTTTTGGTAATGTAATTTGCATATGCAATGAACCCTTTCTTATTTAGTTTGCTTGTCCTAGAACATAAATCCTGAATACATAGTATGTTACAAAAGAAATTGTGAATTTGTTTATAGTATTTGTGGCAATGTACCGCGCAGTAAACAGTAGTTTGAATCTAACAAGAAATAAAATGAATAAATACTGAAATTACTAGCACAACCAGAATTTGCCTTCTGGAACGTGGGTTTCATAACTGTCCTTACATGTACAGTACAGCCTCGTTTATCCAGACTAACTGGGCACAAAAGCAATCCCAATAAACGAAAATCCGCATAGTTCGATCGAGTAATAAGCAAAAAACGTTCTCAAATAAGCAGACTTATCTTTTACTTAGCAAAAAAACAATGCTTTCTACCAAAAACCTTCATAGTAACATTTCTCACAAGTACTTCATCATTTATGGTTCAGCTGCAGTGGCTTCGGTCTAACACTTCAAGTACGCCATATTGTTTGTTAAATGAGTACTATACTTTATTGTATGTTCTATGCAAGAGTTCTACATTTAATCGAGACAAAACTGGAATATTTGGCGTATTTATATGCAGTTCCGTTCTTGCAATCATAGTTTAAAATAATTGTTAAAGTAAATATATTTTTGTTTATTAACAAATTTGATTCGAATAAACCGGAGATCCGGATAAACGAGGTTCTACTACATATAAAATACAGTAATAGATTTTTTTTTTGTATTAGCCCCCCCCCCCCCCCTTCCTCCCCGCTAGGCCCATCAATGTGACCATTTAACAGAAATGAATTATTTGACACACTGACGCACTTGACAATGAGTTATAGGTATTTGTTGTGTTTTCCTGACAATGCAGGTAAGAATGATTAAACATTGAACCCAAAACCCCTCCCTTTATGAGATCCAGGACACAGGCCTGCTATGCGTATCTACCTCTGACAGTAATTAACAATCTTTTTTTATTTATATACAAGCAGCCGCCTACGGCGGCCGTGTTTGGCTTACTTGTCATTCACCATTTTACGCCAAGAAGTCGTAAAATAACAAAAATTGCGTCCATTTTATGTGAAAGCATTATGTTTTCAAATCGTAACGGCGCCCCCCCCAACCCCCGTTGTTGTTCCCTAAATAACGGGTCTGTCTATCTCTCACTGTAGATCGTCCTGTAGATTTATCTTTCTCTAGATTTATGTAAATTTACCTCTGATAGTAATTAACAATCTTTTTTTTCGAAGAAAAAAAAATATTAATTCGAAAAAAAAAACATTTTTTGTAAGCTCAATGTATATCTATCTACCTATTCGACCTATCTCTAAATTTTCTCATCTATCTCTATTTATTTTGATCTTACCTCCAATCTTATTCCCTAACAAAAAGAAAATCTTGCAAAAAAAAGCGTGCTAACTTATTTATTAAAATAGCACAAAAAGGTCTCTGTGGTACCCGGAGTTTGCCAAAGTATAAAAATCATTGTTTTTATTGAAATTCAAAAAAAAAAAAAGTGACTGGGACCAAAACGATCCGATGTGGTCCGTCTGATTAACCGAAATCGAATGTTTAGCAAAACATCCGGGGGGGGGGGGGGAGAAACAAATGAAATACCTGGAAAGAAAAAAAAAGCGAATGAATCTTTTAAATATTTTTGAAAACTTTTTTTTTCTGTAGAGGACGAAATGTTCTGGCTACTACATAGTAAAATTGTGGAAAAGAGGTTATTATATTTTTCACGGGATGCGTTTAGAAAAAAATTAAACCCAGAAAAAAATGCAAAATAAAGGTTTTTTTCAAAAATTCATAAAAAAAACAAAAATTGCTCTATCTTCAAAATTTTTTTGTTCATCATATTTAAAATTAAATTTCCGACACTATAGTACAAAAAATATTTGTCTGACACGATTGGTTCGGGGTCTGTGATGTTAAAAGTGCTAAAAATCACATTAAACATTAAATAACTTTTTTTCTAAATAAATAAATGAAATGAAATATAAACAATAAAATAAAATAAATAACTTGAATCAAAAATAAATCAATAAATAAATTTAAAAAGAAAAATTAAAAAATCCTCCCCCCCCCCCAAAAAAAAAAAAAAATTTATGGTGCAACTTGTTTTGGTGCAAAAGTTTTTTGCTTTCGAATCGGGTTAAACATAACAGTTTTTAGAATGAATTTCCAGTCAAATACACAAGGGGGGGGGGGGGTGCTAATAAATACCATTTGAACTGAAATATTGTTGGATTGCACCGCCTCGCCTTCCCAAAATTTACAACGTGGACTATGAGTAAACAAGTTTTGAAGACCCCTAAGTTTTGCTACACCTTATTTCCCAGACAGCACAGATCTTCCAATATTCGTTGTTATATCGTTGAACTGGTGCAAAACTCATGACATATCACAAACGGATATCGACGCAATGTAGATTTCCTCACGTAATTGGTATTTTCCAAATATGGTTGACAAAAGTACGAAATTGGCACGGGTTTCAAAATAAATCCAAAACATGTTTGAAAGTTTACATTTATAGTATATAGCCTATCTCTAATTTTTGTAATCATTTTGACGAGTTTTTACATGTCTGAAAACTGTTTAATCTGCTCATGCGCAACAATTTCAGTTTAGAAAAATGGCTATTTACTGACTGCAGTATGTTTCCACGTTGTCAGTTGTCGGGTTGTGTATTGTTGCGAGCGTGAGTGTGTAAATGAATTAGCGATTTCTTGTATTAACGTAAAGTAAGTAATTGCCTGCTTTTTAAGTTTTTTAAATTATGTTTTCTAAATTCAAGAAACAATGTTCTGATCGTCAAAACGACGTAGAGATAGCTTTAAATTAAAAATTCTTCTTCTTCTTCTTCTTCTTATTATTATTATTTGTTTGTTTGTTCAGATTATATTGCTGGAATAAAATTTGTGAATTGTGCATACAAAAGAAATGGTTTATTGTCTACTTAAATATGAACACAAAATTGGTTATCAATGATTCATAGATTACTTGCATGTTTCTTGAAAGTTTTAAATCTTTAAAATTACTTTTTTAAAATGCTAAAAATAGTTAACATCAGCCATTTTTTCTTAAATTATTTTAATAAAATATGCATATTTATTTATATTTGAAATTAGTTTAAAAATTATTTCATTTTTCTTGTCTTTCTTAATTATTTTATTGAATTATATTCCAAATTTGAATTTCATTCAAATGATTTTTTAAAAAATCTTAAGTATATTACTGTTTTAAAAAGTTTGAGGGTAAAAAAGTTTTTAAAACTTTCAAAAAGTGTGCAAACAGTCTATAAATTATTGGTAATTAATTTACCAAGATGCAGTTTATGTAGATATTTCGTGACACAAACACATGAGAAAATCGTTGATAAATCCTCTGAAACAGGTTGTTAGTTCATCTAATATTAGTAGATAAATCCATTTAACCTCTAAAATCCGTTGAAAACTCCTCCAGAGAACAATATAACCAAAATAGAAATATCGTTGATATTTTGTAAGCATCCAAAAAACGTTGATAATTGCTCCCAAAAATGTTGAAAGTCATATCATATCTACAGCGATTTCACGTAAAATCGATGTGCTGGGCGGACATTTTGCTGTTTTATCAACCACTTCTCTACGAATTTAAGAGGATTTCGGTACATGTGATCACGTTGATGTTACATTACTTCTACGATTTTGCGACGATTTGTGCTGTTTGGGTTATTATTATTTTTTTTAACGTATGAGTAACTACAGGGACAGTGGATTCAACTTTCTGATTTGGGATGGAGTCATTACTAGATGTATACAATATGAACCTTGAAACGGAAATACGAGGGTCGGTCAGAAAGTTGTTGCACCGCTCAAGAAAACAACAACAACAAAAAAAGACTTAGAACTTTACAATAACTTTATTGTTATCTTAAAGTTCCATTCAAAATCTACTCTTTAATGTAACCACCTCCGTAATTTAACCATTTATCGAGGCGTGGTATAAGTTTTTCGATGCATGTCTGATAACCATTGTTGGGTTGCAGCTTTCACTTCGTATTCTGAATGGCATCATCGCTTGGAAAGTTCCTGTTTTATGGGACCAAAAACATCGAAGTCAGGAGGTGAAAGGTTAGGTTGAATTGAGAGGGTGATCCCACATTTCCCACCTAAACTTGGTCTTCAATCTCGCTGAGCATCGTCTCAATATCTGTACTCATAGAACGACATCATGTGCAGCAACCAGTTAACTGGTAGCTCTGAGGAACGCTGCGGTTAGCAACCAGTTACTCACCGGTCGACCGGTGAGGTTCGTCGAACGAGAGCTAAAGTGTCAAGTGTCTTGTACATAAATTACCAGGGGCCCTACAACGTAAGTAACGTTCCATTCTGGTGACGACGTTTTCTCCCTCACGAAAACCGAGAACAACCGAGAAAATAGTCGGTTCCTCCCATTTGCTCTTACCACCATTGCATCGGGTGAGTATTTTGTCCCTGTTTCCAGCGTTTCGAGAACTACTCGTGACGCGGGAAAGGAATCTCTTCAGTCGGACTGGAGTTCTTTTTTCCTACGGCAAAAGAGGCTTGCAACTCCGTTTCCCACGGCATTTGCGGTTTCTCGTACTAATTGAGTTTTTTTGTCCACAGCAACGGGGATCCGCAACTTCTAATTCCACGGCGTTTCGGGATCCAAAGAGTTATCTCATGGCCAAACAAATTGGCAGATACATTTCTTGATATGTCATAACCAACCTTTTTTTTTCTTTTGTGTTTACGCATTTTATTAATTTTACTAGCTGCGTGCCCGGCGTTGCACGGGCTACCTAAAAAATGTAAGAGCAGTCCAGTTGATGCTTTTGTAGTACACTGACACTAGTTTCTAACGCGTTAAGGAATAAATAAATGCGCGTAAAGCAAGGTTTGCAAAACACCAGTAAAACATATTTTTGCCAAAACACCTCATCAACGTTAATAATCGTTATCAATGATACAAGTTATGAGTACATTTTCAGTCAGCACAAAAGGGGAAAATATATGCATTATCAACTATAATCTTTACTCACGTTAAACTGAATTACATCTGATAGACTATATCGGAAATATTAATGCACAATAACAATCCGCTTTTTACATAAAATAGTCTACTACCCGGCGTTGCCCGGGTGTTTATTAATGCAACATACCACTCAGATAAATATTTGGATGGATTATATCCACATGGTCGTACAAGAATTACATCAATCCGTTTTCCAGGTACAAACCCTCAAAGAACTCAAATAACTTGTAAATCACTCATTTACTTTACGACGTGCACGGTCCACCTCGAAAATAAAAGTTATGTCAAGTGACGTGAGTTCAACACTCAGGCTTGAACCAAAAAAAAAAAAAAGTCAGTGAAATTTTGTGGCAGATTGCGGAAAACCCCCATAAAGTAAACATTTTAAATCCCCTGATTACAGGAAAAGCCTCAAAACAAAAACAAGAATTTTACCTGAGCATATTCGAGAAAAAAATGGCAACAGATCTTTCATCTCAATGATTTTCTTCACGCTCACATAAGCGCTTATCACACGATGCAACTTTTCACCCGATTCACTCCAATACCGGACTAGTCCAATATACCTCAGGTGCTTCGGCCAAGAGCGACGTCATCATTTCTATTGTCCGCCTTTAGTCCAATTTTATAGCTTCCGAGCAATAAAGTTGGGTAGAGTTGGTCTTTCGACCAATAGGAAAGCATCTGAGTGAACGGGCAAATCCAACATGGCTGCCTGCTTAAATTCGAAGTAGAAGACTAAGAAATTTATTAAATAATGGACTTTATTAGCGAGAAAAAATGTCTATGGGGTGTTAAAAGTCCGTTGTATTGCATGAAGATTTATAGAATTTGGTTAATGAGGGAGTATTTTCAAGGAATTGATTAATCAGCGATTGCCGAAAGCATGCATACTCCTTGCATACGGTAAAGATATCCTTTTCGATGTTTATTTATTTGTTTGATATAGTGCGTGAAAAAGAAATCTTAAATCTGTGATACCTTTAGTTTTATTGTTGTTCGTGCTGAAATTTCGCCTGTAAATTTGGCTAATTCTTACATTAATTCGCAGTTTTGGTTAAAGGTACATTGGCGACAGTACCGGTAC